>NW_027495087.1:0-270803 GCF_021521415.1 Bidens hawaiensis | reverse complement strand
AACAAATCACTTAACTATGAGTTCAAGTTTTAAATAAGTAGCAACAGTTTTTTTTTTAAATCATTCCAACGGTTTTAAAACAGCAAATGAAAGTACATCGGTTAGGTCACCACATTCAATAAATAGTCATTCTTACGTGTGAGCATCTCTATACGTGCATTCCTATATATATCAATATATATATATATATACATATAGCATTCATAATAACATTCAGGGCCGAGAAAACTACAACCCAAACACGTAACATTCAGCGCATGCAAACATGAAGTAGGCATACGCAACATTCAGTAGTCGAGACGACTACAAACATTCAGGGTCGAGCAAACGTACAACCCAAACACGTAACATTCGGCGCGTGCAAACACAAGGTAGGCATACGCAACATTCAGTAGTTGAGACGACTACAACATTCACCAAATATTGCCATTCTAAATATATATATATATATATACATACACATTCTATAACATTCCAAGGCCTACCGATACTAGCAAGCCTATGTAAAACCATTCAAAACATTTCATCAAGTAAGAAAAACACTTAGGTGCTGCTAGCCCAAAACTTTAAAAAGAGTTAAACGGGGCATCAAGAACTCACCTGAAATCAATCGAACACCTGCAACAGCTAGGAAATCCCTAAGTGCACAATCACAAGCAAGGGCCTATAAATTATACACAACGTGTTACTAAACTAGACCGTAAGAACACTCTTGCCTAATGGCCGTTCAAGCCCAACCACTTGCCCAAGGCCCAACAACTTGGCCCAAGGCCCAACAACCGTACCTCAGCCCCTAAAACCTTTCAACTAACCAAATCCACCGGCTAAGCCTAAAACGAACTTATCGATTAATAGACGTAAAAACATGTAGATTTTAGCATGCGAAGATGCATTTAATTACATTGATGACCTTTGAAATAAATTATTAAATTTTTACCAGACTTTGATAAATGTCTTAGGTTTATAAAAATATTTTTATTATATTTTACTATTGGACACAAAAATCATAAAAATTCTTCCAACACAGAAAGGTATGTGCAGCTATTTCAGCGCGCAACAAAATGGTTTTATTTTTATAAAATTCATTACCGAACCAAATTAAACGATTCCAATTGGGTTTAGTTCCTAACTCAAAATACTAACTTCCAGAAGTGGAACCAACCAATTTGGAACTGTCGAAAAAAGGTTATGACGTCGGGAAGGAAGACCAGAATCCGTCATCCCGCATCAGCTTTGACACTCGATTTTGTAATTCATAAAAAACCATTCAAATCTCGTCCAAATATTACGTATTATACATTTCTTGAAACTAGACTCAAATTAGAACATCATGGAATCAAGAATAGATCAAAAACAATGGATTATCATCGTGTTATAGACCCTACAATAAATGTATACGAATCTGTCAGCAAACTGTTATCATCAAAACTCAACCTTAACGACCAATAAGCCGGTTAATATGATCAATTAAGGTATAAAAGACATGGGGAATCATAAAACCGACCTTGAATTGAAGTTTCACGGCTGAAACTTGGCTGGCAGAAGAAAAACGAGCAGGGGGGTCTTGAGGTCCGATCGGCTGCTAGAAAAGGTTAGGGGTTAGGGTTTATTTGTTTTATGATATAAATAAAATAGTTACATCCAAGTCCCTCCAAATTGAAGTGTAAGGCAAAATAGAAGGAAAAGTTAAGTTCTTTAACGTACCGGATAACGTAAAGGCTTCCGAGAAACGTTGGATAAATCCCGAGAATTATACATACTCTACAAGCTTTAATTCTTGAAACGCGAATTAACGGGCGTTACATGGAATAATAATGTTAGGTGGATTGTTGATTGCGACCATCTACAAACATAACAAAGCTCAATTTTAATATTTTCGATATCAATTAATTTTAATCGTTAATACCCTTTTATGTCTTCAAGACAATTAATGATTAAAATCTAGAACTCAACGTTAAATTCAAATAGTAGTTAGGTGACCTTTATCCTACTATTCAAATTAACAAGGTAGTCAACGTTTGACGATTGCAACCCTTTGCAACTCTAGTTTTATGGGATCGGTTAAGCATCTCATGCTTAGTTGGCATATTTAATCCCATCAACACCATTGTACGTCATGCTTCGGTGACCCTATTCACATGGTTTCCAATTTAAGTCGTCCTACTTATACACACATGTGAGTTTACACATACAAGCGGTTAGGTGACCTTTATCTCATAAATATGCAAACCCACCTCAAACTCACAAGTTTCCTCTAATGCGGTTAGGTGACCTTTATCCCACACCGAGTTCCCAAATGATTCAAGTGTCGTATAAAAGATGGTGTTCAACTTATTTTATAAAAGGGATTTTAGTTTTCAAAATTCTAGATTGGAAAACCTTTTATGTACCTTTCATTTGCATGAATTCAAATGTATGGTACTTAGTTGAAAAACCCATTTTTCAAAGTCCTTTTAATAAAACCCATGTTATTATGAAACCATTAGCCTTTAATAAAACCAATTTTTATTACCTAACGATTTCTAAGGAACCAATTTTATGCTAGTTGATTTTAAGTTGGTAGCAAACCACATTGCAATAACACAAACAAAAGTAAATCAACCACACAAGCATAAAACATACACAACCACAAGTTCATAACCATAGCCTCCTAATGTTGACTACACTTGTTGACCGAAGACAAGTGTGTCAAAAGGTCTCTCCTAAAGGACTCAAAAGGACATGAGCTTGTGTCGGTGAACTCCCACTTGATCCTGCATCCAAATGCTCCAAGTGTTCACCCCCGTGTGTGGTCTCCATGATTTTATTTGGGCTCTCTTCCTTGCATCTTCTTTTACAAAACATATCCTAATACATATTTCTAGTAAAAGAAATGCTCCTAATCTACTTATTATTACAAACCAATTGAAGAATAAATAGATTACAAACCCAAATAAATATTACAACCATATCGAATGAACAAACAACCATTTGAATAAACAAACAATCAACACAAACATTCAACCAAACACAAGGCCATGGCTAGGTTATGAACATCTATTACATATCCATATATGCAATAATACAAGACCCGAAATGGTTCCCCTTAACCCCTTGAAACTTTCGGCCAAACTTGACAAAACCGAAAGTTCAGGGTTTTGTCCAAACAAAACAATTAATCATCCAAATGACTTAGTTTTTTCAAGATTACCACATGCATGTAAAGTATAACCTTGAAAAACCATGGGGTAACCAAAACCCCCAAAATTTTCGCCATATGGTAAAACCCCACCATAAACCCGAAAATTTTTTGGTCTAATGAAGCATGCATCCGTATAAGCGGCTCTTGATGCCATTGTTGGGTTTTAACAAGATTATCAAAGTCATAAAATTCCAATTTTATGAAAAACGTAGCGGGAAATGAGTTTTAAATCTTGTTAATTTCATATGTATAAACCAATTTTACACATGCAAAACCCAAGCCCGGATCCAAATAGCAAATACATACTATCAAACACATGCATGTCAAAGCTACCTTTCAAATCCAAGGAAAAGGAAGGAGATGATGATGAGAAGGCAAGAACTTGAATACGAAGCTCCTCAAGCAATCATACCCCAAGCTTTCCAACAAACACCACTTGTAGCTAGGATTTTCACTTGACAACACTCCTTGGTTCCTTTTCATTGGCCTTCCAAAGAGAGGAAGAAAGGGAGAGTGAGTAGAGGATTTATCCTCTAGTCTTGTGTTCTTATCTCTTGGCCCTCCAAGAGAGAAAGGAGAAGAGAGAATAACAATCCTTTTGTTTTGTTATGTTACTTGTGTGTTATGAGAGATAGAAAGGAAAAGTGTCATAAAAGTGCACCAACCAAGTCCCCCAATAACTTTCCTTGCATGTCTCCACTCAAGAAAAATAATAATATAAAATTGAAAACACAAGAGAGGGGGAGGGGCACCCTCTCACCCTTTTTCAAAATCATATTAATTTTTTTTTCTTTAAACAAGTTTTATAACATAAAACTCACAATATGTTATTTCCAAAAATAACATAATGTGTATATATGCTTGGTAACCATTTTCACATATTGTTACTTAACCATCATAAGTAACATTATGGAATGCTATCTCTCAAAATATAAATCATCCATATGATTTATTTATTTCACAAGTACATTGTATTTAGAAACCCCTTTCTAAATAACTTAAGTGTTAATATTTACTTGTATATGATCATATCATATATAAACAAATATTGTTGATGTTTGTCTAGCTTGTTATTGGGTATGACCCGACTTGGATCATGACATACTAGCCACATCAATTATAATATGTGTCTTGGGCATATCGATTCCAACAGTATGATCAAACTAATGAGAACCCTATACATGGGGATATGTTGAACCTCTCCAAGTGTTGTCAAGTAAACAATTAAACATGTAGCAATTAGCAAATATCATTCAACTAATATTCACACAATGATTATGTTTGCGAGTTTGTTTATATATATAGGATAGAAAATATGATAAGTACGCATATGTCCCCAAAACATTTGAAAATAGTGTATAAAAAGGGGAACGATCAAACTCACCTTAGATTAATGACAAGCGATTAATAAATGCGATTAACGAGCTATGAATAACGGAGTCATCCATTACACGTCAAATTTTATGAACAATTCAGAATCTAAGATTTTAGGATATGATATATAAGTACAAACAAACTTGTTGCCTCCTAAATCAATCCAAACGGACGTTTAGAATTTTAGTTATGCTTGTTTTAAGATTTAAGCGAGCTGGTACTGACCAGAATCCGAACAGCGAGTCGGATGTCGGGTTTTGGAAGTAGCCTTAAAATTACGTTACGAGAATAAAAGTCTTCTGGACCAAACGTTGAATCCGTTCAGAAGTATGAGAAAACGTTAAGTCAAACTTGTCGACTATTTTGCCCTTTAACAAGTTTTAAAACTATTTGACCAGACAACACCCTTCAAACCACCGTAATTGATTGAAGGTTATTGATTAGGGAACATATATGAACGATTTCTATTTTTACAACTTCCCCAGAAAGTGAAAGGATCGATGAGAAACGACGAGTCAAAGATCCATACATAAGCAAAGTCAACGAACAAGTCTTGTATCTTCAACGAATAAGCAAAAACCAAGAAGATTGATGAAGAAAGAGGTAGGACGACTAAGAAGGCTCCCCTAGGTTTGTGTAAAGTGTTATGGCAGGAGATTAAGGGTTGTTTATATAGAGATTACAAAAACAAACTATTTATGGCTTTTTACTCGTTTAAGAAAGAATATATGATTTAAAGGAAAGAATCATCGAAATATTCATAAAGATTTGATCTTGGTCTATAATAAACGATTTAGGAATTGTATTTTAGTATTATGATTACTTGGTCCTTAATTCTCTCGATTATGCTTAAAATAAACGATTTTATACCTTAAACGAACAAGGAAAACGAATCAAGTTAACAAACTGTGCAGCTACTTCACCACGCTGCGCAGGCCGTCCGCAGCCCCGCCATCGTACGGCGCTCCGGGGGCTAGGAGGGTAGGTTTCAGTTGTTGGCATATTTAGTCCCTATAGTTTGAACATTGGTTATTTATTGAACTAGTTATATTAGAATTAAAGAATGATAAATAAATAAAACATGGAAGGCTTAACATGAACATTAGGAACTAGGTGACTCATAAATGCAAAGTATTATTAAAGATTTAGATCCGAATAACGTTTGTAAAATGATAAAATGATACATGTTGGGTCACAGTTTATGGTTTATGCTTTGTGAATTTGGGCTTAGTTGGGCTTTTGTATGTAAACCGAGATCATTTGATCTCGGTGGGCTTTAGTTTGTTTTGGACCTAGTTGGTAGTCAATTTATAGGATATGTGCTTACAATTTTAGGGTTGTTCGTTAAAGTCTATCTTTCACACCTGTGAAACTTAGTGCATACGATATTTATATGAACCAAGGACAGCCATCAAATCTCAGGCACTTGCCGACTTTGTGGCTGATTTTAGCCAGGATATCCTTGATGAAGTTAAAAAAGAAGTTTAACAATTGGATATCAAGGAAAGATGGACTTTGAATACTGATGGAGCCTCTAATATAAGAGAAACAGGTCTAGGTATCCTTCTAAAATCGTCACAGGGGGACATTATACCTCTATCTATATCTTGTGAATTTCAGCTACTAATAATGAAGCTGAAAATGAAGCCTTAATAGCTGGTTTAGAATTAGCTAAGGATATGAAGGCAGGTATCTCAAGTTTATGTTGATTCATTATTATTAGCTAACCATTTTAATGGCTCCTATGCAGTAAATGCAGAAAACTTAGCAAAATATTTAGAAATAATTAAGCAATTAGCTATATGTTTCGAAACATTTGATATAGTACAAGGTACCGAGAGAAGAGAACGCTGAAGCAGATGCCTTAGCAAATTTAGCATCAGCTCTCAAGATACCAGATGACATCAGATACCCATCGTGCATATCTTGACTCCAGCAACAAAGGAGAACCACGAAGTCATGGAGGCTTCAAAACCTGAAGACGATCCAGCATCCTGGACCGCTCCCATAATAAGGTATCTTCAAGATAACGAGATCCCAATAGGAGAAAATCCCAGAGCTTTCTGGATGAAGGTAACCCAGTATATTATCCTAAATGATATTCTATATAGAAAATCACTTGCAGGTCCATACTTGAGGTGCTTGGAACATCATGAAGCACAAAAAGTCCTCAAGGACATACATGAAGGTGATTGTGGAAACCACACTGGGGGCAGAGCCTTAGTATCCAAGATACTGAGGACATGTTACTTCTGGCCAACAATGAAGAAAGATGCGATGAACTTCTCCAGGAAATGTGATGCTTGTCAAAGACACAGCAACATATTGCATTAACCAGCTGAACCACTACATCCTATCATATCCCCGTGGCCATTTATGAAATGGGGAATGGATATTGTGAGAAAGCTGCCCAAGGCTCCTGGTGAAAAAGTCTTTATGCTAGCCAGACGGATTAATTCTCCAAATGGATTGAAGCTGAGGCATTTGTCCAAGTTAAAGAGAAGGATGTAATCTCGTTTATCAAAAGCAATATCCTGACAAGATTCGGTATCCCAGCAGAGATCATTTGTGATAACGGTTCATAGTTCATTGGTAGCAGAACCACCAACTTTTGTGAAAGTTGGGGAATCAAGATGGAAACTTCAATACCAGTACATCCTCAAGCCAATGGTCAAGCAGAATCAAGTAACAAGATCATCATCAATAATTTGAAGAAAAAGTTGGGGTCCAAGAAAGGAAAATGGGTTGAAGAGTTGCCATTCCAACTTTGGGCGGATAGAACCACTTCAAAAAATGCAATGGGTCAGACACCTTTCTCCTTGGTGTTTGGGGCTGAAGTTGTTATCCCTACAGAGATGGTGATCCCCACAGCAAGAACCAACATCCAAGATACTGATTCCAACAACCAAAACCTTACTGAAAACCTTGACACTGTTGATGAACTCAGAGACCTTGCCAAAATCAGAATGGCAGCCTATCAACAAAGAATAGCCAAGTCCTACAACAAAAACATCTGAATTCGAAGATTCCAAGTGGGGGATATGGTGAAAGGCATTCCAGAGCACACTAACCCAGTAGATGGAAAGCTAGCTCCAAAGTGGGAAGGTCCTTACTTGATCGACGCAGAAGTAGGTAAAGGGGCCTACAAGTTGGTCACTATGGAAGGTGTTCCTTTACCAAGAGCTTGGAACGTTATTCATCTCAAAGCATATTTCTGTTAGTATCCTCAACCGGTATGTTCGTATCCTCAGCCTCTTAAGATAAAGATATGTTCCCTAACCTATCTTTAAATTCTTATGTATTTAAACTTTATTATCTCTTTATCAAGTTTACTAGCTTAAGCATCGGAATGGTGTTAGCCAGACTAACACCCACCCCTCATCAAGGATTAAGTGTTTTGCAGGTATCCTAAGGATACGTTATCTCGACAACAGTTAGACGCTGATCACCTCCCACACGAATAAGATATCCTTGATATCTTCTAAGGTTTAAAGGTACTCACCTTTCTCACAAATTGGGTAACACCCCGCCTGGAGCGCACGAATAAGATATCCTTGATATCTTCTAAGGTTCAAAGGTCTTCACCTTTCTAACGAATTGGGTAACACCCCGCCTGGAGCGCACGATGTTCGACTATAGTTCGAGGCAGCCGGACAAGACCAGCTGATAATCCGGTTGTTGTTGGCTATAGATCGGATCCTCAAGATAAGTGGCAGACGTGTCACACATACGGTTTATAACATTTTCATGTTATCGAAGGTTTATAACATTTTCATGTTATCTAAGGTTTCGGCATTTTCATACCGCTCACGTTTGGGACTTTCCCCGGTTTTATCTAAGGTTTCAGCATTTTCATGTTGCTCACGTTTGGGACTTTCCCCAGTTTTATCTAAGGTTTAGACATTTTCATGTCTCTCAAGTAAAGGCCTTGTCTCCAGTAAAAGGCTTTATCGCCAGTAAAATGGCTTTATCGCCAGTAAAAAGGCTTTATCGCCAGTAAAATGGCTTTATCGCCAGAATTATCTAACTTTGTTTTGACAGATCGCAGATCGGCCAGGTCGCTAAGTGTAGAGATGTTAATAAGTTGTTTTTAACTTAGAAAATTCCAAAAGCATGATGCATAAAAAGATCAACAATTGGGGACATCATTTGGAAGTTTGTTAACTTAATATTAGCTGCAAAGGTACACTTTTATACCTAACTTTCCCTTTGCATTTTATTTGAAATATGGTCTTTCGGCTTAATTGTGTCCAAGTCTCACTTATAGAAGTTTTAAGCATATATTTTGGATATGTTATACTTAGGATATTTTGCTACATACAATCAGTTTTAAGATATGTTTTTCATATATATCGTCCTAAGATACTGTACTTTCAAATATGGAAACCTATTCCCTGGATATATTATCCTTAAGATATATCATGATAAGAATAGATGAACTTAAAACCATTTTAGACTTGTTACATATCAAGGTAATTTTTCTGAAAAAGCATGCAAATAACACACAATGTAAAAAGCCAAAGGATTATGTTATTACTAACGATAAGTGCTACAAAGTAAAAAGATAACACCCAGGCTTCGTTCTCGACAAATGGAAGACCCTTCCACCCAGGCGTTACTGAAATTGTCAAAGTTCTAGAAAACATGGGCTTCGGCTTGAAACCAAGATCCCTCCACCCATGTTTCCCTATTGTCCTAAGCATAATTGTTCAAAACACAAGTTCAAATTGTTCAAGATACAACAAACCAACAACCAACCACAATGACCACAAACAAACATCCATAAAAAACCGGGCTCAGGCCTTTTCTTTATCGCCATCATAACCCAGTTGATCACCATCACCCACCGCCTTCGCTGCCTCGCCATTCGCCACCTTCGCTACCTCATCAACTGCCTTGTCCACTTGGCCCCGGATCTTCCACGTCCTCTCCGCTCAGCTCCGCCACGATTTTCTCCCAAGCAGCCACGTCCCAAAAGGGAGTATCCAAGTCAGCATCCTTAGCCTCCTAAGCCATCCTGAGCCATTTGAGTTTCATATTCATGATACTTGAAGATGAAGAGCAAAGAGAGAGAGAAGATTACCTAGATAATGATCAAGTGAATATTTAAAATATTTATCTGAGATAAATATAATGATAACCAAGAGGGTTTTGACGGTTCTACGAACGATCGACACGTACAGCTTATCCACTCCATCTGCAGAATTCGAGATTCAAAAATCAACAGCTGTAAACCACCTTTTACAGCCGTTAATTTTGGGGACAATTGTTAGGGCTCGGATTTTCAGTATCCTCGGCAAGCGATATATTTAGGATAACTCAAGGATATTGTATCCTCCGAAGAAACAGGTATCCTTAATATATTATATAATTAACGGTTCAATGGCTTTTATTTGTTGTTTACTAGGTCTTATAACGTCTCCATGACCTCCTGAAGAATCGGACCACTCACCAAAAACTTCAAAAACGTGCTAAATGGAAGGCAACGGATAATATTTGATTTAGTCTTTAATTTCTTGTTTTAGGCATTATTGTTAGCTACTTTTGTGTATAAATTGAGCTCACTTGGATCATTTAACACACACACTTTATCACACGAGACTTAGTAGTACTCGCGCTCTGTAATCACGATCCAGTTGAAGCTCCACCACTTGTAACCGATTTTTGTTATTAATAAACTGGTGGTGATAGTTTTCACCACCCGAGGTTTTTTTCTTGTTATCCTCAGGATAACGGGTTTTTTCCTCACAAAAAATCATCGTGTTCTAGCATTTTCACATTCATTTCAACCAAGCACTACGCCTCACTCACTAATTTGGTTACGAAATTGCCTTTGTTAATTTTTGACCAAAACAATGGGTATGTTTGGTAGGGAGCTTTTAAAAGATTCTAGCTTCAAACTTTTAAGAAAAACTCATACATAATAAAAAGCCTTGTTTGGTTCAATGGCGGACCTAGTATATAACTAGGGGTGGCCTCCACTACCCCTCAACTTTTCGCCAGTAGTACAAATTTTATACGTTTTGGTCGGTTTTCGTATTTCTCTACCCCTGAAAAAATATAACGTTACCCCTAAAGCCCAACCAAATAAAAAGCCGAAACCAATTAAAGCCCAACTAAATTTAAGCACAAACTAATTAAATTTGTTTTTCCTTTATGCTTAAACATTTAGTTTAGGTCAGACATCAATATTCAACAAAACAAAGTTTCATTCAGTCATGGCTTCCACCCGGCACTACCTCAACCCCTTGCATGCTGCAGCCGAGTAGCCAACGGTCAGTGCCCCTTTAGTCCCTCACTCCCTCATCCATGGTTTGAATTCTACTTGTTCAATTTAGGTATTCTTCTACTTCTACTTAAAATTGTAATTGTTTATTTCTTTATATAAATTGTTAATTTGGAATTATTTATGGTCAATTAAATGATTTTTTTTAACATTGAACTTCTTTTAATTTTTGTTGTCTTTAGGATATGAACCCAAGAACTCCCCTCTAAATCCAGGTGTTTTAAATGTTTTGCCTTTGGCAATGGAGTATTACCCCATTAGTAGCAATTGAATTATTGATTATGGTTTGTTGGATATTCGGATAATATAAATTGGAAATTGTAATTGATTAGAGATTTAGAGTTTATGTTTAAATTGAAAATGATTATAGATTTATGCTTTAAATTTTGTCCCTTCTAAAATTAAGGAATATGGAAAATGAAACAGCAGAGTCTTATTAGTAATCATTTTAAACGAAAATTACAAGAAAATGATGACATCGATCCAAAGGCAAGTTAAAAAAACAAAAAACTATTGTATGAAATATCATAAAATAATCGGTTATTGTATAAAATATGGTAAAAAAATCGTTTACATTATATGAAATACGGTAAAAAAAAATTGAACGTTACCCCTGAGATTATAGTCTAAATCCGCCACTTTGGTTGAAGGAGCTTGAAACTTTTAAGTTTGGAGAAAAAGCTTGAAGCTGCTACTAGTAGCGTTTAGAACAAGCTACAAGTTTTTATTATTTAAATTACTTAAATAACCTCTAAGATATATACATTTAATATTATGTTTTTTTAGTTATGTCCATTTTAGTCATTTTTATGTATTTTATTAAAGCTCCAGCTATTTCGTCAAACATCTAAACATATCTAAAACGCAACAGCTATCAATTACAGCTATCAGTTTTCAACCATCATGTACCAGCTAGTTTTACTAAACATATATCATGCCACCATGTACAAATATTTTACAACTTTTATGATTCTTTATTCAAAATTGGTTGTATATGAAACACATTTCACACCTCTAATATATACTATTATTTTATATAAATAACTTTGTTCTATATGATTATACCACACACTAAAACCAACTCCCACTCGTTTAATCTACCCGTTATATTAGCTTTAGTAGTTACATAAGTCATAACAAAGTCTTGATTTGAGATTAGTGGTAGGCCCATCAATTGCATTATTTTCAATGTCAACTTTATTACCTGATCATTGAGATCATAATTCATTGGATCATCTTAATCTAACCATGATCTCACGTCACACCGCCTTGATCTTATTACTTTTCTTTTGGGTTATATCAATTAACGAAAACTAACTAAACCCCTAGAAAGGGCTCAAAAGAGTTCAGGTCTAATCCACCAAGTGGAGTTTCACCTAAGCTAAAACCCGAGAATATGATACATGAGCGGGATTCAAACTTGCGACATCAAACTAAGAAGAACCTAAGATAAAACTCCTAACCACCCCCACCAAAATGGTGATGGATTCATTTCTCGAGTTTCTCCAAGTATAAATCTGTTAGCTATTGAATTAGCATGTTGCAATATACTAAAAAATAAAGTAAATTAGAAAGGATTATATTAATTTATGATACTAAAATATAAGTAGCATACATTAATCAAAAACCCTGATACACCACTAGACACACATACAGAACTCTCAACACCACAAGATTAACAACAAAAGCGACAACAAACTAGCAAAGAACACCGAAGCACAAGAGCCTATGAAACACCAAGTCCCATAATGCATAGACAACACTAATCACCTGTCATTTTCTCTAACTTCTCTAAAACAACACCCATAAATCCCGTGAAACGACCTCAAAAGAACGCTCGACTCCCATAAAACACTCGTGGGCGATCCCCATTTGGTGTTTGACCGTTTTGACCCGAACTCGAGGTCCCAGAACTCGTAGTTCTCTGCTCATTCTCCATCTCCAATGGTAGCTTCATCTTAGCTAAAGACTCGGTAAACTGCTGCATACTCTTCATGTACAAATCCACAAAATCTTGCTGCACCACTTTTTGATCCAACTCAAAGTTCATCAAGTTCACCGAACCGCCTTCAACCGGTTTGTCTTTCCCATTTTTCGCATGTGAACCGGATTCTTGATTTGCAGATTCCGACTGTTTCTCGTCTTCAACAGATTCAATCTTTGTAACAACAACCGAAGCACAGTGAGAACCGTTAGTCGAGACGCTTGTCGGTGGTGAATCGGGCTTTTGATTAACAGACCCACCATCAAGCGTCGGTGAATCGGGCTTTTGATTAACGGACCCACCATTCTCCGAGCTCGTCTGATCATCTGTATCAGACAAATGATCAGACGAGACTAGACTTTCAGAGCTAATCCCAAAATACTCCGACACCATGATCTCGTTTTCGTTAACAATTTTGGGATCTGGGAACTCGAGCTTATCCAACTCAGGTTCGTCAGGACCGGCGGCAGTCTTAGCTGGCGCCAGTGTCGGCGGCACCACCATCACATCCGGCAACACCCCATTATACGATAACGACAGCTGAACGAAACCTGAAGGCGAGTGGAAGATATCGTCTGAAGATAACATGAATTCCTTCTCGCGTACACCGTTCTTGATAACAACATCCGAAAGCGGGATTAAAGCAAAACCAAGTAGTTGATCTTGAAGATAGTTCTGGACCCGACTCATCATATATATCTCACATTTAAGTGAAGTATCAATCGTGGGTACATCGATGCATAGATTTTCGTTAAAGACCGGATTTTGACCACCCCCGTTAATCGTTTGTGTCATGACCGATTTCTCGGGGTTGCTAGTGAGCGAAATCTTGGCATAAACATCTTGTTTGTGGTATATGCATATGTTTTGAATGTCTCTTGCTTGATGAACATAAACTTCAAGAACACCAGCGGCTGGGTCGGGTTTCTTCGACTCGGCACTCGGGTTTTGTGTGAAATGATCAAGATTATGTTTTTCGGGTTCCGAATAGATCTTTAATGGTGACACCACAGATTGAGGAGACTCCATGAGTTTAAAGCCTTTAAACCTGCAAATAAAGGTTTAATCAAGAACATTATCTTTACATAAAAATGCCAAAATTTACAGGATTGATTATCTGATTATTACAACTTTTAAACAGAATGGTGAAATTACAAATATACCCTTGATGGGCTAATCACATCTAAAGCAAATTCAACTAAAACCCCCAAATTTTGAGAAAATTTACACATGCTCACACACCAAAACCAAAAAAGCAATCAAGATTCAATAATCCCACAAACTATGCATCAATTCAATCATCAAAAAAACTTCAAGAACAGCATAAAAAGTTAAAAACCTAACCTTGGAAACAGAAACAGGGTAACAAACAAAACCCTAATCTTTGATCACCAAGCAAGAGGCATGTATATATATAGAGACCCACAAAAAATTGAGCCTAATATCCACTTTATAACCCCTAATTTGATAAATTAATGAAAAAAAGACAGCACAAAGCTCAAGTGAAGAAGTATTTAACTCACCCCAGAATCCAAGAGAGCAAAAACAGGGAAAGGGTATAGATCTCATGCAATCATAATATATAAAAAATGATATGCATAAATCCAAGAAAATTTATAAAAGTAGACTGAACAGTGAAAAGGGTAAAGCATAAAAAGATAAAAGTGTGAACCTTTATTGAGCACAAGAGTCCAAGAAAGTGATGGAATGAAATCTGGGTAGAATCAGAGGAAGGAAGAAGATAATGGTGGAGGTATGGAGTGTGTGTAAAGGGTGTTGAAGAATGTCGGAATTGGATGATAAAACGACTGCGTTTGCGTTTGCGTTTGCGTTTGCGTTTGTGTTTGTGTTTGTGTGGTGGGTATTTGTTATTCTTTTCAATAATCAAGTTCAAATTGTCTGCTTCTTGATTAAAAGAATTAAATAATAACAACTGGGGGGTGGGTTTTGTTACCGAAGATGGACGGATAAAATTGGCAGGTTTTGGACCTAATTTTGTAGTTAACATCTTGACATTTATATGTATCGTAAAAGAAAGAGTTAAGTAACTCTTTTTATATAGCATTTTTAATCTATAGATTTATATGTTTCAGACATGCGTTTTTAACTATATTATGTTTAGGTTTTATGATCATTAGCCTTGTTTAACCACCTCCAGTGAAATCACCATCGTTAATTTCCTTTTCTCATAGAAGTTGTTGTAAGCGATGTTGTTGTAGGGATGATAAGAAATTTAAACTTGATGAAACCAGAAACATTTGAGACGGGTAATACCCGTCTCATTAGGGTATGAGACGAGTTTGAGATTACTTTGGAAATTTTTCACAGGTTTGGGACAACATGGGATTTCTAATATGTTCGATTACCCGACTCAGTTACTCGATAATTTAGCCCCATTTATCTGATTATATAGCCGAGTAACCCAATATGCTATACGGCTTAAAATTACTATTTTAATATGCAATTGGTTTTTATTTTTATGGATTAATAGTTATTTACCGGATATAAGTGACTAATCATAAATTGTAAAACCCGATTAAATTCGACGGGTTTTCAGTCAAGTATCAGAAACCCGCGAATTCACCCGATACCCGACAGGTTTAGGATGAGTTTTACCTAACCGAGAATGGTTCGGAATGCCTAACCCGACCATTATGATCCCTAGATATTGGTTTGACTATGAAACCGCGATCGTAAACACAACCACAATCTTAATCTCCTTCACTTCGATATGTGAAACCCCAGTTAGTTGTGTCATTATGAAACCTAATTTAACATCCCAACACAAGCCATCATATATAGTTTGATTATAGCATGATTTTTTACAATATAGTTTTAAAAAGTTAGATGTTTGAGATATGTGGTTTTAAATTTGGGACGTATTTGAATTTAAAACCGGCTTTGTTTAGGAGTCTGTTAAATTAGATTAAAATGACTATTTTACATTTTCAATCAATCATAAAAGTATTTAAATAATTTACTTAAAGTAATAGGAAAGGGTATAAGAACTCAAAAACCCGCTTGTCATGGCACCACTGGGGCACTAACGACCACAGCCGGCGACCACAGCCAACGTTCAACTGTGTCAACAAAGAGATGACTCCAACACACATTTATTATTTGATTCCAACTAGGTCTTAATTTTCTCATTTTCATCAAAAGCTATTAAGGGTGAGTAATAACTGAACTAAAAAAACCAACAACAAAACCAAATTAACGTGATATTGTGTATTCTTAGGGTTAATTCTTAAGTTGGGGCCGACAATCAATAGTAAAGTTACCTTGATCAATAGCTAACAATTGTTTCATTTTGTTACTCGTGAGGAAGGCCGGTGGTCCGGTGTAGAGGGGTCCGTCACACCCTCTAACTTTCTAGAGGCTCTTAAGTAATATTATATAAAATCACATTTTTTTTTTGGGAAGAAGAAAAACAGAAATTATGTGCGCTTTTATAATAAAATAAAGTTTAGTGCGTCTTTTTGCAGACGTTTACACCACGCGGTGACCAAACATTTTAGAGGAGTCCAATCTTAGCTGTGACCTTTTTAGTGCGATCTTAGATGATATGATCCAACGGCTCCATTTGGCTACAGTTTGTAAACTTTACAACTAGGTCCCACAGGTTTTGAAATTATACAATTAGTATTCTTTTTAGTTTGTTTTGGATATCATATTTCAACCACTTTTGATGACTATGCACTATATGTCCAAATTTATTGTACATTTTTTAAAATATCATGCATGTCATGTTCAAATTGGTAAGCTTTTAGTGGTTTAATATTAGTACATGATTGTGGGATTTTCAATAACTTATAATAAGTTTAAAAGAGGTTGTGGACCTTTAAATTGTTTTAAATCTGGTTATTTCTTGACATGTTCAATAAATTGGTGTAACTTGAATGTGAAACATGTAAATAATCTTAGGGTTGAGCAAAGTTCGATTCGGTTCGGTTATTAGGCGAAACCAAAACCGAAGTCATCGGTTTCTTAATATACAAACTGTTCGGTTTTCGGTTATTTTCGGTTCGGTTCGATTATAGTCGTTTTTTTTTTTCAATTATGTGTACACATTGTAAAAAAATTTGAAAACTGAAAATGATCGTTTTAAGCTTTTAAGAGCGTATTATAGTACCACATATATATTGAATTTAAAAAACAAAAATAGGCGCATGTTACATGGAACCATACGAATACAAAATTGTTAGAGTAGCGGAGTTTAAAATTTAATAAAAAATAATAAAAGTTTAGCTCGAATCTTCATTTATCATCTTGTTTATATTCAAAGTCTAGTCCCATTCTTCATCATATTCATAATCTTCATCACTATCAATCGGTTCGGTTTTTTTAGTTTTTTGAAAAAGAAAAACCGAACCAAAACCGAAAATTCGGTTTTATAAAAAAACAAAAAATTAACCATCAGTTAATGCTTTGTTTTCGTTTTTTCGATCAATTCGTTTTTTCGATTAAGTTTTCTGCTCTAAATAATCCATATGAGGGCAAGGGCTATATAACATGCTTTTAATCTATATCTATATGGGCTCATCAATGTTTAAAAAGAAGAATTAAACTTTTAAACTTTTAAAGTTGGTCAACATTTATCATTTTGTTGTTTTTTTGAACAACGTTTGGAACTAACCCTGATATCTGAGTGAATCTTTTGAGACAAAATGTCAATCGTTCATACTGATTTTTGGCGCTTCAGGGTCGACTCGTACAGAAACATCATCAAGAAGGAAACTCACCAATATAAGAAAATCGAGCTTTAAACCTGAGACCGTAAAATCTAACCAACACCTACATGTCATTAGATCAAAAGACCAACATCATTTTGTTATTTAAAAGAGTATATTTAATTATTTATAAGACATAATGCATTAATAACCTTGAATAAATATTTTTTTCAAATAGGAAAGTGCATAGATCTTTTATAGTTTTGATTATTCTTCGAATTTCTTGAACATTCTTTATTGGTGGTAACCTAACTATTATACAGGGAGGAAAAGGTCACATATTCAAACTTTAATAATATTACTTACAGCAACATATTAAATATTTTTTTTATTTAATTATACATCAGAGGAAAAATAAATGAGGAACAGTGAACAGGAAAAGTAACATGAACACGATATTGGCACTTTGATAGTAATTGATACTTTTGCTTCTAATCAACTTTAAATTATTGATTTTGTCTTTACATTTTGGGTTTGATTACTAATTGATATCAAAAGATCCTCATGTCGTTTTGCTCAAAAGGGAGGGAAACTAGTAACTCTATTGGATTTTAGAAAAGCAATATTCGAAAATTCAATACAATGGTAAAAGAATAATAAATAAACAATACAAATTAAGAAAAATACTAAATAAAGAAAACCAAAGAAATGAAATGAAACGAAACTGGGAAGGAGAATTAGGCACAAACCTTCAGCGACCGCTTACTTGAAGTTTTACAGGTGTGACTTAGATAAACTGTAATCTTGTATTCATGGGATTGATGAGACAATGCTAAGTCAAGAACGAATTGATAACGGAAACACAAACGAGCACACAATATTTAGGGTAAACCTCACGTATTATTATACTTAAGAAACTAGCATAAAACTTGAATACAATAATCCCTCTCGTAATACCATAACCCTAACTTGGCTAACAAGTAAAGCATAAATATAAAAGCCCAATTGTAACCCCATAAACTCATTATATCATTAATGAATTCCATAGGCCCAATAGGTCTAACCCGATCACCTACACGTGACGGGCCTAAGATTGATGGAAATTACCAACACTAAGTCGCCAATTGGGTTCGTTTTCAAAATCACCAACACTATGTCCTCAACAAAACAGCAAAAAAACTTTACGTGCGAAATTATATGCATAAATTAATATTATAATCAATTCATGGTTTAATTTTTAAAAATGAATTTACCTAACTATTGCACCAATTTACCTAATTTTTAAAAAAACTTCACACTACATCATTGCACCAATTATGTAGTAGCATAGAAAAGTAAATCCGGATGTCGAACAGATAGACACGTGTGACGACTTTCGATAATAAACCTTTACTGAGTCTTAGTTGATAAATTTGGATTTGTTTCAGAAAATATTAAGTTACTTAATATTACTAAATTAAAACAGAAACTAAAGGAAACTAAGACAGAAAACACAAAAAATCTCGAGAAAAACATATATGAAAAAGGGAACCACCTACACTAGGTATCCTCATGACATAAGGTATGGGGCTCTACAAACATACAACACCATGTTGGCATGTTCTAAAGATACGCTAAACTAAGGAATAACCAAGAACGACTATATCTTCGGTTGGTCCATCCCAAATCCATCTACCATGACTACTTAAGTTATTATGGATCTGACCACCTCGAGTGCTCCAAGTCAAGTGAATCAAGGCAACCGTAACTAAAGATTCTTGAAGACTCTGAAGATTTTGTTGTTTTCATTACTGCTATCTTAAGTTATCTTGTCATTTTCTGCTTATGCATTTTATCGACTTTTTAGTTAATTATGGTTATGGATAATTTCAATTTGAACTGTTTTGCACGTTTTATCTCATGAATAAAGTTTCTATTTGTCAAGGTTAATTTCTCATGATTTAGTACCCTTATCTTTGCCCCGAATCCCGGGAATCCTACAGTTGGTGTCCACAAATTCACAAAAATTTAAAACCAAACGATTCTTTGTATTTAAAACAAGTTCAGAGTAAATAACAGCGGAAAAGTTTAAGTATTAAAAATCCCAAAACACGGGTACAGGTGTCCAAAATCAATTGTAAATAAAATATTCGTTTTATTTGAAATCTTCTTCTCATTAAAATCGTTTCAGAGTAGTAAACAGCGGAATAGATAACATCAAAATTCCCAAAACCCGGGAAAGTGACCAAAATCAAAATTTAAATACTTATGGTAATAATTTAAAAGAAACAGTTTACGTTATTAATTCTTCGACTAGATGTGCCTTCAACCGTTCGAGTAGTCTCTATCACGTCCAAGCGCAAATCTCTAATCCTCAACCTGAAAGTCAATCTAACATACACACAAAGTCAGCTTGAGCTGAGTGAGTTCAAGTTTTCATAAACAATAATTCATACTTTATTTCAAAGCTATAGTTATAAACAATAGAGAAGGTATAAATAAAATAAATTATATATAATTCACCAAGTAATACAATCATCGTCGAACACACGTACACGGGCCTCTCCACCACGAGTCAAGACTCGAGTAATATATTTGACCCGGACGCGGTAAGACCTAAGCATGTGACACGAGCCTCTCCACCACGAGTCAAACCCGAGTAATATATTTGACTCGGTCACAGCTTATACATCCGAGCACGAGATACGGGCCTCTCCACCACGGGTACAACCCGAGTAATATATTTGACCCGATCTCGGCTCATACATCCAAGCACGGGATACGGGCCTCTTCACCACGGGTACAACCCGAGTAATATATTTGACCCGATCCCGGGAATCCTACATTTGGTAATCACATCCACAAATTCACAAAAATTTAAAACCAAACGATTCTTTGTATTTAAAACAAGTTCAGAGTAAATAACAGCGGAAAAGTTTAAGTATTAAAAATCCCAAAACACGGGTACAGGTGTCCAAAATCAATTGTAAATAAAATATTCGTTTTATTTGAAATCTTCATCTCATTAAAATCGTTTCAGAGTAGTAAACAGCGGAATAGATAACATCAAAATTCCCAAAACCCGGGAAAGTGACCAAAATCAAAATTTAAATACTTATGGTAATAATTTAAAAGAAACAGTTTACGTTATTAATTCTTCGACTGGATGTGCCTTCAACCGTCTGAGTAGTCTCTATCACGTCCAAGCGCAAATCTCTAATCCTCAACCTGAAAGTCAATCTAACATACACACAAAGTCAGCTTGAGCTGAGTGAGTTCAAGTTTTCATAAACAATAATTCATACTTTATTTCAAAGCTATAGTTATAAACAATAGAGAAGGTATAAATAAAATAAATTATATATAATTCACCAAGTAATACAATCATCGTCGAACACACGTACACGGGCCTCTCCACCACGAGTCAAGACTCGAGTAATATATCTGACCCGGACGCGGTAAGACCTAAGCATGTGACACGAGCCTCTCCAGCACGAGTCAAACCCGAGTAATATATTTGACTCGGTCACAGCTTATACATCCGAGCACGAGATACGGGCCTATCCACCACGGGTACAACCCGAGTAATATATTTGACCAATAAATGTCTTAGGTTTATAAAAAGATTTTTATTATATTTTTCTATTGGACACAAAAATAATAAAAATTCTTCCAACACAGAAATGTATGTGCAGCTATTTCAGCGCGCAACAAAATGGTTTTATTTTTATAAATTCATTACCGAACCAAATTAAACGATTCCAATTGGGTTTGGTTCCTAACTCAAAACACTAACTTCCAGAAGTGGAACCAACCAATTTGGACTTGTCGAAAAAAGTTTATGACATCGGGAAGACAGACCAGAATCCGTCATCCCGCATAAGCTTTGACACTCGATTTTATAAATTCATAAAAACTATTCAAATCTCGTCCAAAAATTACGTATTATACCTTTCTGGAAATTCATAAAAACTATTCAAATCTCGTCCAAAAATTACGTATTATACCTTTCTGGAAACTAGACTCAAAGTAGAACATCATGGAATCAAGAATCGATCAAAAACAGTGGATTAACATCGCGTTACAGACCCTACAATAAATGTATACGAATCTGTCAGCAAGCTGTTATCATCAAAACTCAATCTTAACAACCAATAAGCGCGCCATAAGGATGAATTAAGTAATCCTCAATCTTAACGACCTTTTTACTCTTTTGCGCCAAATTGTTTTATTGTTATTATATTTTATTTAAAAATAAAAAACAAACCCTAGACCTAACCCTAATCAGCCGATCGGCGCCCCCCCACCCCCTTTCCACCTCGTTTTGCGTGCAATCAGCCACCGTCCGGCCATCCAAACTTCAATTCCAGGTCGGTATTATACGTATACAACTCTTTTTCACCTTAATTCATCCTCATGGCGCGCTTATTGGTTGTTAAGATTGAGTTTTGATGATAACAGCTTGCTGACAGATTCGTATACATTTATTGTAGGGTCTATAACGCGATGTTAATCCACTGTTTTTGATCAATTCTTGATTCCATGATGTTCTACTTTGAGTCTAGTTTCCAGAAAGGTATAATACGTAATTTTTGGACGAGATTTGAATAGTTTTTATGAATTTTTAAAATTGAGTGTCAAAGCTGATGCGGGATGACGGGTTCTGATCTGTCTTCCCGATGTCATAATCTTTTTTCGACAAGTCCAAATTGGTTGGTTCCACTTCTGAAAGTTATTGTTTTGAGTTAGGAACCAAACCCAATTGCAATCGTTTAATTTGGTTCGGTAATGAATTTTATAAAAATAAAACCATTTTGTTGCACGTTGAAATAGCTGCACATACGTTTCTGTGTTGGAAGAATTTTTATGATTTTTGTGTCCAATAGAAAAATATAATAAAAATAGTTTTATAAACCTAAGACATTTATTAAAGTCTGGTAAAAATTTAATAATTTAATTCAAAGGTTATCCTATGTAATTAAATGCATCTTCGCATGCTAAAATCTGCACGTTTTACTCGTTATTAATCAACAAGTTCGTTTTAGGCTTAACCGGTGGTTTTGGTTAGTTGAAAGGTTTTAGGGGCCTTGGGCCAAGTGTTGGGCCTCGGGCCAAGTGTTGGGCCTTGGACCAAGTGGTTGGGCCTTGGGCCAAGTGGTTGGGCTTTGGGCCAAGTGGTTGGGCCTTGGGCCAAAGTATTGGGCCTTGGGCCCAGTTGTTGGGTCTTGGGCCGGAGTGTTGGGCCTGAACGGCCCGTTAGGCTAGAGTGTTGTTACAGTCTAGTTTAGTAACGCGTTATGTATAATAATTTACAGGCCCTTGCTTGTGATTGTGCACTTAGGGATTTCCTAACTCATTGCAGGTGTTCGGTTGATTCAGGTGAGTTCATGATGCCCTTTTTACTCTTTTACGTTTTGGGCTAGCATATACACCGAAATACAATTTTAAACGATTTTACTCGTTACAGTGATTTGAATAGTTTTACATGGTCTCACTCGTGATAGTGCATTTTGAAAGCTATATTTGAATTATTTTATATGCCTTAAGATATTTTAGACTCGTTCATAGGCTTGTATCCTTTAAGGTTACGTACATTATTAATGGTCTAGACTCGAGGATGCTAGTAGACTTGGTAGTGATTGAATATGAGTAGACCTATTACTTAGTTCCCGTATGGGATGGTATATATATATATGCAGGTATATATATATGTATGTATATATGGAGGTATGTATGTATGTATGAGTATGTGTTACCTTATAGCCTACGATTGTGTAATGATATTTAGTTCCTCGTGACTAAGAATGATGTATGTGGGCTTATTGATGTGTGTGTGCATGGTGATTCACGGCCGGGTCAAATATATTACTCGGGTTGTACCCGTGGTGGAGAGGCCCGTGTGACGTGATCATCATTTTGGCAGGTCAAATATATTACATGGGTTTTAAAATCCCGTGGTGAAGAGGCCCGTTGATGTTGAGCCGTGATCGGGTCAAATATATTACTTGGGAAAGACCCGGGGTGAGGAGGCCCGTATCACGTGCTTGGATGTATGAGCCGGGATCGGGTCAAATATATTACTCGGGTTATACCCGTGGTGAAGAGGCCCGTACCCGTGCTTGGATGTATGAGGCGAGATCGGGTCAAATATATTACTCGGGTTGTACCCGTGGTGGAGAGGCTCGTATCTCGTGCT
Source organism: Bidens hawaiensis (assembly GCF_021521415.1). NCBI lineage: Eukaryota > Viridiplantae > Streptophyta > Magnoliopsida > Asterales > Asteraceae > Bidens > Bidens hawaiensis. The sequence continues at coordinate 247,133 of NW_027495087.1, read as the reverse complement.
CGGATGTATAAGCTGTGACCGAGTCAAATATATTACTCGGGTTTGACTCGTGGTGGAGAGGCTCGTGTCACATGCTTAGGTCTTACCGCGTCCGGGTCAAATATATTACTCGAGTCTTGACTCGTGGTGGAGAGGCCCGTGTAGGTGTGTTCGACGATGATTGTATTACTTGGTGAATTATATATAATTTATTTTATTTATACATTCTCTATTGTTTATAACTATAGCTTTGAAATAAAGTATGAATTATTGTTTATGAAAACTTGAACTCACTCAGCTCAAGCTGACTTTGTGTGTATGTTAGATTGACTTTCAGGTTGAGGATTAGAGATTTCCGCTTGGACGTGCTAGAGGCTACTCGGACGGTTGAAGGCACATCCAGTCGAAGAATTAATAACGTAAACTGTCTCTTTTAAATTATTACCATAAGTATTTAAATTTTGATTTTGGTCACTTTCCCGGTTTTGGGAATTTTGATGTTATCTATTCCGCTGTTTACTACTCTGAAACGATTTTAATGAGATGAAGATTTCAAATAAAATGAATATTTTATTTACAATTGATTTTGGACACCTGTACCCGTGTTTTGGGATTTTTAATACTTAAACTTTTCCGCTGTTATTTACTCTGAACTTGTTTTAAATACAAAGAATCGTTTGGTTTTAAATTTTTGTGAATTTGTGGATGTGATTACCAACTGTAGGATTCCCGGGATTCGGGGTCTTACAATCTTATTCTCTTATTCTTGTTCATCATGAGTCACTATAGCGTCTATTTCAAGGAATTCATTTTCTTTCAATCTTCCAAATTCTACTTTTATAATCAAAAGATATATTAGGAATTACACGGTTTTAGTAATCCAACTCAAACATTTATTAAGTATCTCTTAAATTTATATCTAAAGTTATCAAAACGTTTGTTTCTTTCAAAAATGATGGTTTTCAATATTTTATAACCCACATGATGTAACGAGTTATGCGTACCATCCGACGATAAGAGTAATTATGGTCCGGAACATATTTATCCAAGTCCTCGCAAGGAAGTCATAATACGTGCAATTGTGTGTCATGATTTAGAACCTAAGATAGTTTGGGTAATGGTACGAATGATAAGATGATAAGGACATGGTGGATACGGCGCTGGTACATCCTATATATAAGTGCCCTTATCGGATTGTCATTTGGAGTGTTGCTTCGGTTATTAGAAGTTCTATGTTATGATATTTTCCTTAAAAGTAAGTATTTTCAAAACGATGATGTTTTGTTTTTCCTTAATTTCGGGACGAAATTCCCTAAAGTAGGGGAGATTGTAACCTCTCGGATTTTTTGAACTTGTATTCGTTTACATTTAACCCGACCCAGGAACAATTTTAGATATTTGTTATTAATCAAAATCAAATATTTATAAGTATTTAAGTTTCTTATGTTCATGTTATGCCCTTTTCACTTTACATGTTGTTCACATCTTGTTTTATGCATAAAAGGTTCATTATTTATCCAATTCTCAAACTAAAAGAACCAAAATCGTCAAAAATCAAATTGTTTCCTTTTGGAACCCGAGGCGCCACCCGATGGGGAGGTCTCCTAGTGGCCGCGTGACGTGTTGGAGTAGCTGCATAGATCTTATACTCGATTTCCATTCCTAACTCGTTTTTAGCATGTAAATCGATTATTTTAGGCATATGTTGAGTGAATTAAGGTCCAAGAAAAGGATTTTAACTAAAATACAAGTCCACATACATTACTTACTGATCAAACACGAATTTTTATTGATATTATATCGATTTGGTCATTAATCTATTATTCGGTTGCTTAAACAAGCATATTAACCATAATTGGTTCGTTTTTGTAATCCCTATATAAACAACTCATAAATACCTGCCACAAACTTTACTCTAACCGTAAGAGAGACCCTTTAGCCGTCACTTTTCTCTGTCCCTCATAGAACTCTTTGGTTTTTGCATATTTGATTGAAGATACAAGCTTGAAGGTTGACTTTGCTTATACATTGATCTTTGACTCCACTTCTTGATTGATCTTTTCACTTTCCGGGTAAGTTGTAAACTAAGAAATCGTTCATACATATTCCCTAGTCAATAACCTTCAATCAATTTCGGTGGTTGAAGGGCGTTGACCGGTCAACAAGTTTGACTTTACGTTTTCTCATACTTCTGGTCGGATTCAACGTTCGGTCCAAAGACTTTTATTCTCGTAACGAAATTTTAAGGCTACTGACCAAAACCCAACTTTCGACTCTCTGTTTGGATTCTAGTCAGTATCGACTCGCTTAAACGTTTAATTTAACATAACTAGAGTTCTAAACATCCGTTTGGATTGATTCTAGCGGGAACGAGTTCGTTTTTTACTTATATTATCATATCTCAAAGTTTCAGGCTCTGATTAATTATCTCGTTTGACGCATTAGTGGACGACTCGCTTAAAGTTTAACTCGTTTATTTGTAATCGTATTCACTTGCCTTTAGTCTAAGGTGAGTTTGATCATTCCCCTTTTTATCTACTGTTTTCTAACATTTTGGGGACATATGCGTACTTATTATATTTTTATATCATATCATTGTGTGTGTATCAATTAAATGCTATTGGCTAATTGCTACTTGTTTAATTGTTTACTTTATCGCATTCGGAGAGGTCCAACATATTCTCATTATAGTATGATCATACGGCCGTGTAACATTCATTACTTTTCAAACCCGAAAACCCGACCCATTTCGAACTTTCGGATTTTGGTTATATATATATATATATATTATTTTATATCTCAAAATCGTTTCATGTATTTTACGTGTCATTCGTTATTTTTATTTGAGTTTGTATTCGTAATCATTAAACCGACCTATTAAACGCGTAAATAATCCAAAATCGAAAACTATATAATTTAATTATAAAGTTTAGGGTTAAAAATGAAATTATAAATATTAACTTCCAATTTAAAGGTTCTTTATACTTCAGGGACTGTTTGTGTAAAATATTTAAATATATTAATTAAATATAAACCCAGCCCTCTCCCCCCTGACCTCCCGTTTTTCCGACGAACACCGGCGGCGGTGAGTTTCTGGCAGGGCGTAAAACAAACCGTAATCCCCGTGTTGACTCGTTTAAATCACTTAACGACCTTAGACCCTTGTTTTACGGACGAATCAATTTATTAATTGCATATTAACGACTATTAATCTGTCAATTAATCCACGATATTCTCCGGATTTTCAGTCAATCACATTAAACGATAATATGCTCCAAACTTCAGTATAAATACAATGCTAACATCAATCTAAACTTGTACCGATCCCCAAATCAATCAAACATACGATCTTTAACACGAAATAATCCAACGAGCTCGATTTCCGGCGAACCCATGTTCATCGACAAACAAGGACGACAGCAGGTAATTATTACATGGTTTTAATTCGTTATTCATCGATTAAGAAAACCCCTAACCCAATTTCATCAATCAATGATCGAATCATCAGATTAGAAATCCTAGGGTTCTTGAATGGAGAAGATGATCCAATATGTTAATTTATATAAAACTGTTTCCATTCATAACACAAATATACAATTAGAGCAGTTGGCTAAGCCACCATTATGTGAAAGTTTAGACCCGGGTTCGAACCCGGGTCAAAGCTTAAATTTTTGATATTTTATTTCTCAAATCTTTTCCTTTTATATTAAAACAAATTAAATTATTATAAATCAAATAAAAATTATTTTAAGCTAAATATAGTTTATTATAAATTATTTTTATTGTTTTCATCATAAAAATCAAACAAATAATCTTTCAAACCCGTCAAGTTTCGTTCAAATGCGTAAAACATTTATATAATTATTGTTTGTTAAATTTTATAATTCGTTAACACTTTCGTTTTTAAAATAAAATGTATCGCTAAACATCAAATTTCCGTAAACAATATAATATTCAACTTAGTATTAATCTTTTGATTAAGATAATATTAAAATATTAATATGTCGTTAACCCGTTAATATTAATTCGTTTGGTAACTTTAAAACCGTTAACTTTAATTCATTTGTTTTAGTTCGTTAACCATAATTCATTAGATATAACCCGTTAGTTTAATCCAATAACATTATTAATTTTTGCGAGATAAATTTATACCTTGTATGTACCATAACTCTTTCAACATCATTAGTTACAATATTTAAATAATATAAATCATTAAAATTTCATTAAAACTTAAAATAATATTATAAAGCCTTAAAATGATAATATATATATATATATATATATATATTAAAATAATGCTTAAACCTTAAAACCAAATTACTCTAACTTTAATAATCCCGTTAGCTAGTCTTTAAATATTTGTATTTATTTTATTATAGTTCGAGAAGTTCAATCGTTTTGGATTCTTTAACGCACTTTCGGTTGCTTCGGTTTCATTATTGCGCTTACGGTTTATATTTCAAGTTATCTTCGATTTCGAGGTGAGTTTTTCACCACCCCTTTTTAATGTTTTAATGTTTTGGGGTAGCATATGTATCCTTATAAAAATTCAAGCATTGTTTCTTCTATTACAAAGCTACAATTCGTATAAGGACTTGTGTGCTACTTGTATTACTTGCACGAATATTACTTGCACGATTGGGAAGCCTCATTAAGTATGATCATACGCCCCCCTTTGCACTCCGGTCCATTTGCATCGAGTGGAAAAGGGCCTCATTATCCAAGTACGTTGGTTGTTACCAATTGGAAAGGACCTTACTTGCGCGATTACCCAAGTACGTTGGTTGTTACCAACTGGAAAGGGCTTACTTGCTCGTTTATCACATGTCTATGAATTGTATGGTTTTTATGTACGTATTTAAACTGTGGAAACTCACCAGCTATATTTATAGCTGACCTTTATTTTATACATATGTTACAGGTGTAAGATACGAGGATGAAAGTTACAAGACACATAGCATGCCTATAGGATATTCAAAGAACAACTTATCATTTATTAATTTATTGTTTCAACTTGTATTATTTGATAAACTTGTGTTACATGATGATTTAAATTAAATAATGTTATTATGGTCACCTAATAGTGTCACGTGTGTTGAGCTATCTGTACGTCACACTCAGGCGTTTCCGCTTTAGCCGGGGTGTTACAGCCGTCATAGTAACTGAAGCCCGATTCTCTTGGCAAAGGTAAACCGACAATCTTAGTCATTGTAATCAATGCCTGATTTGCTTGGCAACGGTTTAATGGCACACTAGCAAGTCTATGGTTTGATTGATCACTACCACATATGTTTGTTTGCGCATTTAACATTTATCATATACTATATACATATTATTGTTAGTGTCAAAATTGGTAATCATCTCCCTCAACATGTGTTGTTGACAAACTCTTTTATTTTTTACGTATATGCAGGTTGCTTTGAATTGAAGTTTGACGTGAAAATGACACTTAGACAAGACTTTAGGTTTTAATGAAGACAATCGTTAATTACGTTTATATTCACTTATTAGAATTGTTTTGTCATATTTATAAAACTGTGCATACTGTTTGAAATAAAATAATTAAATAGATATTGTAACATTTTATTTATGATAGTATCTTCGAGCTATAAACAATCATGTTCACACCTCGGCATTTCTGCCTTAGGTTGGGGTGTGACACCTTATGCCTGGATATCCCGGAGCTCCCTCATAACAAAGTTTTCGGGTTGCTTCTATGTCTCCATATGTTCCTTCATCTTCATTAAAGCATCAAAAATATCATCGTCAGACATAAGGACGGGCCTCGTGTTAGGAGACCCAGATCTTTGGATTGGCACGTCGGTAGAAGGCCTCGTTGCAGGGGGGAAGTGTGTTGCATGATCCTTCGGCTCATGAGACGTTAAGACTATTGGTATTCCTGTATTAAAAGCTGTAACAATAAAATAGAAACAATAAATGATGACAGTGAACTGGGCTTGTGTTTGACACAATTCCCTTAAACAGATTCGCGGTCTGTTCCCAGGGTACTCTGGTTCGAAGCAATAGCGGATTGCCGGACTTGATCATTTGTCTGAAACGAAACCGTAATGATTTTGCAGCGGAGAGGATGAGAGAGTTGTGTGTTTTTTCTAGTTATATGAACTGCAGCAACGGCCTGGTTTTATAATAACAAAATCATAACAACTGAATAAATGACCATTAAGTGTAATAATTCTGAATAATTGTCATTAGTGCAGTATATGAAACTGAAATTGTAATAATAATAATCAATAACAGAATAATGATTATTCGAATCAGAATTATAGCAATTTTTATAAAATGAGATGGAATGAATGGATCCCTTTGACGTGCAATGTCTTGGCATGGAGAGCGGAACAAGATAGACTCCCAACTAGGGCGGAATTGATGAAAAGAAGTATGATTTTACAAGATATAAATTGCCCGTTGTGTGGCGATTCTACAGAATCATCGGCCCATTTATTTACTGCTTGCATTTTTGCATTGGAGGTGTGGGATCGGGTTGCGAGTTGGTGTAGGTTACCTCTTCACTATGCGTTTGAGGTTAGGGATTTACTCTCTTTAACAAAAGGTTTGAAGTTGCAGAAACATGAGACGAGGACGGTTCACGGGATTGTGTTAACGACTTTATGGTGTATTTGGATTGCCAGAAATGAGATGGTTTTTCAAAGGAAGAAAGTTAAAGTGGTGGATGTTATCGCGAAGATTAAAGCTAGTTCGTTTTTTTGGATTAGAAATAGATCTAAATTCAAATGTATAGAATGGAAGGACTGGTACGATTACCTTCTTATATTGTTGTAATTTCTGGTTTTCCATGCGGTTCTTGATTTGAGGACCGGCATGTAGCTTGTTTTGTTGAATGAAGTTTAATTTTCAAAAAAAAAATAATAATAACCATTGACCAACAGTTATAAATTTGAATTCTCAAAAACAAATGCCAAAAATTGCCACACGTGGGCCCGGGTTTTCGGAGCTGAATTCGTGTCCGCGGGACGTGCGGGCACGCACGAGTTCGATAGATTTTTAATCCAGAAACCCAATTTTGCACCCCCCCTACGCGCGGGTAGGAGTTGTAGTAAAACACATCACAAATTTTCAAATGAGTAGTGAAGATTGCATCTTATAAACCACTTCTCATTTTGTTCAACATCCAATGTGGGACAAGGTTTTACAACTTCAAATTTTGAGACATTCATTCACACACAATTCTACTTAATCTTCCAACAATCCCCCACATGAATGGAGGTCAAAACAACACTATTTTGATTAGATTTCAGCAGTTGAATCTTGCATACAATAGATAGATGTTACTTTTTGAACCTTTGCTTATGAAGCGCACTTAGCCCACTGACTCTGAGTAGACAGCGATGTCTTTGAACTCATCTGTCGTTTGTGTAGACGACAATACAGTTCACACAAGACTCTCCCTGGCAAAGTCAAGTCCTCATAGTTATGTTCGTTATGGTCATGAACATGAGCCTGGTTCTGCGAGAACCATTAAGTATTGTGCCCCAACAATACCCTTCGAAGCGACCCCACTTCTCTCTCACATAGGTGATTCACCATGTATGATTACCTTAGTCGAATCATTAAAAGCCATAGGCTTAGCCTCACACTTGTCACTTTTACGAATGGACTAGGAAGTTTACCAAACATGTAGTAAACTACCTTTTAAATACGTAGGGTTATCCCCCCCCCCAGTGACCTCATTAATTCATACAATTAGGTTTTCCTATTGAACTCAATTCTTGGGATCTCCAATCTGTTGAGTTAGGTTTCCTTCATATGAACCTTTAATTTTTCAAGGGCTTTAGTCCCATTCCCATGGACGACTTTTGAACTAACTCTCTACTTAGGCCTTTTGTTAATGGATCCGCAATATTATCCTTTGACTTCACGTAGTCAACAGTGATAATTCCTGTAGAGATTAGTTGTCGTACCCTATTATATCTACGTCTAATATGTCGGTTCTTACCATTATACATTGTGCTATGAGCTCTGGCAATTTCCGATTGGCTATCACAATATATACAAATGGCCGATGCCGGCTTAGGCCATCTTGGTATATCCTCGACAAATTGACATAACCATTCTACCTCCTCGCCCGCTTTATCTAGGGCGATGAATTCTGATTCCATCGTGGATCTAGCTATAACCGTTTGTTTAGACCAGTTCCATGATATAGCAGCACCTCCAAGTGTGAATACATACCCACTTGTTGCTCTAGAATCATTCGTGTCAGATATCTAATTTGCATCACAGTGTCCTTCGATAACACCCGTATTCCCGAGTGTATCTTAGGTACCGAAACAATCGAATCACACAGCTCCAATGAATTGAACTTGAGTTGCTCGTGTATCTACTTAGATTGCTCATAGCATATGCTAAGTCTGGTCTAGTATAACTCATAAGATACATTAAGCTGACGATAATTCTTGAGTATTCCAACTGATTAACGGGTTCACCTCTATTCTTAGCTAGATGTTGACACGTGTCAATGGGAGTTCTAGCTACATTAGAGTCATTAGTATTAAACTTCTCAAGAATTTTGTTCACGTAATGGGCTTGACTTAAAACAAGTCCACTTTGGGTTCGTGTGATTTTAAGTCCCAAAATCACATCCGCAAAAACCATGTCTTTCATGTCAAATCTTGCCTTGAACATGTTCTTTGTGGACGTCATGATTTTGTCATCACTTCCAGCAATGAGCATATCATCTACGTATAGACACAGAATGACATATCCATCTGATGTGTCCTTCACATATACACATTGGTCACATTCATTGATTTTGAACTCGACATCAAGTATGACATGATCAAACTTTTGATGCCATTGTTTTGGAGCTTGTTTCAATCTATACAAGGATTTTACAAGTTTGCAAACTTTTTTTTTTTGCCCAATGGCTATAAAACCTTCAGGTTGTTCCATGTAAATCTCTTCCTCCAGATTTCCATTCAAGAAAGCTGTTTTCACATCCATTTGATGAACTTCCAGATTTCTAATGGCGGCAATGGCAAGCACTATCCTGATGGAGGTTATTCGCGTAACTGGCAAATATGTATCAAAGTAATCTAAACCTTCTCATTGTTTATATCCTTTGATCACCAACCTTGCCTTGTACTTATCGATGGTGCCATCTGGTTTCATCTTTTTCTTGAAGATCCATCGATATCCTAGTGGTTTACATCCTTGAGGAAGATCCACTAGTTCCCAAGTATGATTTTGTAAGATAGAATCTATCTCACCTTTGATGGCCTCCCTCCACTGAGGTCCTTCTGAGGAACTCACCGCTTGTTGTACGTTTAAGGTTCCTCTTCTACCATGTAGGTAAGGAAGTCAGAGCCGAAGGATTTTTCAGTCCTTTGCCGTTTACTCTTTCTAATTTCAACTTCATCTATCTCAGATTGTTCTCGAGGTTCATCTCTTGCACCCTCGTTTTCTAGAACAATTTCCTCAACCGATCTAGAAGAACTCGATTTTCCTTTATCCAAGCATGGGAACATATGTTCAAACCATGATGCATCCTTTGATTCTAGTATGGTGCCTTTGTTTATTCCAGGGTTTTTGGAGTCATGCACAAGAAAACGAAATGCACCACCAGGATGAGTATATCCTATAAATATACAATCCACTATTTTGGGTCCTATTAGTAGCCGTTTCGCTGGTGTTACTACTACCTTGGCTAGGCACCCCCATACTCGCAAGTATTTATATGATGGTTTATTTCTCGTGCATAATTCGTATGGAGTTACATCTTTCTTCTTATTGGGTACCATGTTTAAGACATAATCCGCTGATAAGATTGCTCCCCCCCACCCCCCTCACATGTCTTGGCTTACAACAGAACTTATCATCATAGCATTCATCATTTCTGTCAAAGTGTGGTTCTTCTGTTCCGCTATGCCATTTGATTGAGGGGAGTAAGGAGGCGTGAGTTCATGTATGATTCCATCTCTTTCACACAAATCAACAAAAGTGAAATATATTCACCTCCTCGGTCACTCCTTACTCTTTTGATTTTCCGATTTAGTTGATTCTTTAACTTCGGCTTTGAACAAGATAAACTTATCAATAGCCTCATCCTTACTCTTAAGTACACATAGCAATACCTTGTACTATCATCAATAAATGTGATGAAGTACTTACTCCCACCATGAGTAGGAATTGCTTTTAAATCACACACATCGGTGTGGATCATCTCGAGGGGTTCGGTGAATCGTTCATTCCTTTTGAATGACGATCTTGTTTGTTTTACTTCGACACAAGTTAACTATGGTGACCATAATCGAGAGGTCCGTGACCACTACAAGGTTATCAACCTCACGAACCATGTTTACTTGTCGAGCATTTCCTTTCTTTGGAAGCTTACACTCATTGGCCAAACGGCCTTGCTTTCCACAATTGTAACAAGTTCCTTGGAACCTTATTTTATTTTATTTTTTTCAATATGAAGACAAACGACAAGATCTTCAATGGTAATCTCCTTTCGCCTATGCTTGAGATAGTTCTTGAAATCCACCCAACTTGGTGGTAGCTTTCAATCATAGTCACAACTTGGAATGTCTCGCTAAGCGACACTCCTTCCGCATGAACATCATGAAGAATAAATTGTAACTCTTGGACTTGGCTCATGACAAGTTTTGAGTCTATCATTTTAAAGTCCAAGAACTTAACCACCACAAACTTTTAGAACCGGCATCTAATGTTTTGTATTTGCGATCCAAAGACTCCCAAATTCTTTGGCAGTCTTAGCCTTGCAATAAACATTGTACAGTGCATCCACCATACCATTCAAAATAGAATTCTGGCACAAGAAATCCGAATAATTCCAAGCCTAAAACGTGCTCACCGAATGAGCATCCATTCCCCTTTATCAACATGGGGAATGGTTTCAATCAAGAACCTCACTTGGTTCAATGTGGTCAGATAAAAGAACATCTTTTGCTGCCACTGTTTGAAAGTCACACAAGTGAATTTTTCGGTTTATCAGCATGAGAAGTAGGGCTGGCAATTGGGTACCTGTTAAATACACGATAAGACCTGTTAAGCAAAAAAGTGCGGTATGTGATTTTTTAATTTTCTTAAATAATTGAAATTAGTAGGCTAGACTCCATTGTATTCCTTTATTGGTACATGAAACTTAAAACTGTCTTATAGTCATGACATATAAAGTCGTTAAACGAGTCATATTCTTGTTTGATACTTGTGTTCAGCCGCCACAGTATACCTATTAAACCTGTTAAGACACAAATTGCCAGCCCTAATGAGAAGTAACTGCGTTAGGCAGTGGTGCAATCAAACTGGTTATGACAGCTACAACAGAAGTATCGATCGCGAGAGCATTTTAACTCTAGCCCATAGGCCCAATCCCTCAAACCTACTAAATTAGTCTGCTTAACAATTCCACACTTTGGGCAATGAAAGCTACGAAGTCCATTAGATCACTAGAATCGTAACTAGAAAAATGAAACTGAGCGGCCACATAAAGTCATTTCAAAACTGGTGTGCTTGACCTATTATGGTCTGCCTTAATGAATACAACCCATTATTGGGATTCCATTCTGAAACGAAAACACAGGAACAATTAGTAATCTATTTAAGTTTGTTGGCCCTGTATTAAAAGCTGTAACAAGAAAATAGAAACAATAAATGATAACAGTGAACCGGGCTTGTGTTTGACACAATTCCCTTAAAAAGATTCGCGGTCTATTCCAGGGTACTTCGGTTCGAAGTAGTAGCAGACTGCCGGACTTGATCACTTGTTTGAAACGAAACCGTAATGATGTTGCAGCTGAGAGGATGAGAGAGTTGTGTGTTTTTTCTACTTATATGAACTGCAGCAATGGCCTGGTTTTATAATAACAAAATCATAACAACTGAATAAATGACCATTAAGTATAATAATTCTGAATAATGGTCATTAGTGCTGTATATGAAACTGAAATTGTAATAATAATAATCAATAACAGAATAATGATTATTAATAACCATTGAGCAACAGTTATGAATTTGAATTCTCAAAAACAAATGCAAAAAATTGCCATACGCAGGCCCGGGTTTTCAGAGCTGCATTCGTGTCCGCGGGACATGCGGGCACGCACGAGTTCGATAGATTTTTAGTCCAGAAACCCAATTTTGCACACCCCCCCACGCGCGGTTAGGAGTTATAGTAAAACACATCACAAATTTTCAAATGAGTAGTGAAGATTCCATCTTATAAACCACTTCTCATTTTGTTCCACGTCCTATGTGGGACAAGGTTTTACAACTTCAAATTTATGATAGTATCTTCGAGCTGTGAACAATCATGCTCACGCCCTGGCATTTCCGCCTTAGGTTTTACAACTTTCAGTGGAAACACCATAGGGGTTCTGAGGCCACTTGGGAGTCCGAAGACGAATCGATGAAGAATTATTCGCAGTTGTTCCTGTCGCATCGGGATTCGGGGACGAATCCCATTGTAAGGGGGGTGGACTTGTAACACCCGTTAATTCCGGTTTCAAGAACTAAAGCATGTAGAGTATGTATTACTCTCGGGACTTAACCGACGTTTCTCGGAAGCCTTTACGTTATCCCGGTACGTTAAAGAACCTAGCTATTCCTTCCGTTTTGCCTTACACCTCAATCTGGAAGGACTAGAGTGTAATATCTTATGTTATAACACAACATAACCCTAGCCCCCCTTGGCTGTTGCAATCGGCAGGAACATCAAGGCCAAGACCCGCGATTTTTCTTTTTTGCAGCCAATTTTAAACCTTAGAACTTCAATTCAAGGTATGTACTACGATTCCCCAAGTCTTTTTCACATTAATTGGTCCTCATATTGCGCATATTGATCGAAAAACGTCGTGTTGTAGGCTAACCGGGTGGCTGCCCAATTGAGCTTTTCCGGGGCTGTTTCGAGTGAGGATTTTACATCAACATCCCCCTAGGTATGACATGTACATCATATTATAATTTCATGGCCAATGGAGGTGTTTAGGTCGGTCAATCGATTTTAGTTCGAAAACTAGGGTTTATCGGGTATAGAATTGCAAATTGTTGAGTTTGATGCGTTAATTGATCGGGTGACCGATCGAATCAGTTTGTACAGCCCTAGGGGGGTTTAAGGGCTGTGGAAAAATTATTTTTTTTGATGCTCGGGGCTGTTGTGGTTAGTGCTTCGTCAATCGAGTCGGCTGTGCGCGAATTTTCGTTTAAACGTTAAAGTAAGAGTTGCAAAAAGGAACCGTCAACCCTATCAACTCGGGTGACATAATCTTGATGAATGAAAAGATTTAAAATGGAATTTGGTCCATTCGGGGTTGATTCGTTTAACAAATAGTTTTAAGGTTTATTACACGCGCATTCGACCCGATTTGACTATCCTTGGGCCTTGGGCCAAGTTGTTGGGCCTTGGGCCAAGTGTTGGGCCTTGGGCGGCCCATTAGGCAAGAGTGTTCTTACGGTCTAGTTTAGTAACGTGTTGTGTATAATTTACAGGCCCTTGCTTGTGATTGTGCACTTAGGGATTCCTAGCTCGTTGCAGGTGTTCGATTGATTTCAGGTGAGTTCATGATGCCCTTTTTACTCTTTTACTTTTGGGCTAGCATGCACACCTAAATGTTTTCTTACATGATGAAAGGTTTTAAACGAATTTATATAGGCTTGCTAGCATATGGTAGGCCTTGGGATGTTAATATATATATATGTATATATATATGTATATACATTATTTCTTAGCCTATATCTGGCGATGTTGTAGTCGTTTCGACTACTGATGTTGTGTATGCCTACTTTGTGTTTGCATGCACTGATGTTACGTGTTTGGGTTGTACGTTTGCTCGACCCTGATGTTATACGTGGATGTTATATATATATATATATATATACTGTGATATATATAGAGATGTAATTGAAAGGATGTTTACATATACATTTTGTATATGTATGTATGAGGATGTTTAGTTCGGTAATGATGATTTGATGGATGTACCCTTTTACGTTTTAAAACTTTGGTATGACTATCATAACTATTATTTAATGATGTTATTTACTAAAAACTTGAACTCATTCAGCTCAAGTTGACTTTGTGTGCATGTTAGTGTGAGTTTCAGGTTAGGAAGTGGATGCCTTATCGCTTGGACGTGCACGAAGCTACTTGGACGGTGAAGGGCATACGGGAATTGAAGTTTCACTATTAAATATTTGTTTTTAAAAGTTTTTATTTAAAGATAACTATGTTGATTTTGGGCAAAATTCCCGGGTTTTGGGAACTTATTTTATTATTAATGTTTTCCGCTGAACTATACTCTGAGATGTTAGTTTTAATGGAAGAAACCGTTTTCAAGTTTAATTATTTTCTTAAGTGTTTTGTATGATTACTAACTGTGGGGTTCCCGGAGTTCGGGGCCTTACAAGTTGGTATCAGAGCCTTGGTTCAAGGGATCCGAGCATCCCCGAATGCTTGGACTCGAACTATAAGAAAAGAGACCAGTATGCCCACCGCAGTAGCTGCACGCCAAGAGGTAACTTTTAATTAAATAGTCATTCCTTTAGATTTAAAAGTTCCCAGTATGTGATTAACTGTTTAAGTGTTAGATGGAAGGCTAACGAGGTTAGGGGCAGGGGGCGGTTAGGACGGGTGGGTAAAGTAAACGACTAATTACACTTGATCAACGTCATTAGCAGTTTACCCTTACTTTACATGTTCTAATTACCACTTGTACTTGATCGTGTTAAAATTCTGTCTTTGTAGGGATAAGTCATGGTTAATACTCGAGCAGCTAAGAGGGGTGGTTCTAGTGTTCGTGGTCGCGGTCGTGGTCGTAAGCCACGTGCCGAAGCCGAGAGTGAGATTCCTACTTCCCAGCAGGACACCCTGATTCATGAGGAGGGGGATAACCCCGCCTTAGAAGCTGCTATGCGCGCGGCTATCGCGGATGAGGTTTACCAGGTGCTCCATAGCGTCATTCCCGAGATCGTTGCTGAGGCCGTCAGGGCCATGGAGGAGTCGCTGGTTGATAAGGGTTCGGATAATGGAAGGAAGAGTAAGGAGGTGCAGGTAGAAGAGGAAGAAGAAGTATATGTGCCGAGTGGGAATGAAGATGAGGTGCGGACTATTAGTGTATCTACTCGGGGTTGCTCGTATGGTGACTTTAAGAAGTGCGACCCCCTTCTTTCGATGGCATTAAATATGCATTGGCAGCACATCAGTGGGTGAGAGGGATGGAGTCTGTTCTGAGGGTTAGTAAGTGCAAGGGGGATGATATGGTAACTTATGCTACTGCCTCGTTTCGTTCCGAGGCACTATGTTGGTGGGATAACTTGGCGCAAGCTATGGGTGATCGTTCGATTAGGAGGATGACGTGGGATGAGTTGAAGAAAATGGTTCTCGATCAGTTTTGTCCTCCGCATGAATTGGATAAGATAGAGCAGGAATTCTTGACCTTGGAGGCTAGTACTATGTCGCATCGGGAGTATACCACCAAGTTTAAAAAGATGGCTCGTTTATGTCCCGATTTGGTTACTCCCGAAACCAAGAGGATTAAGAAGTACGTGAAGGGGCTTCCGGTGGACATTCATAGGGGTGTGTTGACTACCGACATGAACTCTTTTCACTCGGTGGTCACTCTAGCGGGTACGCTATATGATCAGAGGGAGAAGTTACTGCTGCCCGAGAATAGGAAGGTATGGAACTCAAATTTGTACGGTAAGCGGCCAGGGGGAAGCAATTTTAATCAGTCTGAGAAAAGGGTAAAGACTGAGACTTTTGGGTTTAAAAGGGGTGCGAAGTTCGGTAATTGCAAGAAGTGCGGGAAGCCGCACAATGGGGAATGTAGGATTGGGTCCGGTACTTATTATCGTTGCGATAAGGTAGGACACCCTCATTTCGAGTGTTCGACATTAACCTGTTTCCGCTGTAAGGGTTCGGGTCACTTGGCATCAAACTGTTCTTCCAGTAAGGCAGGGGGGGTCCGGGCAGGGGACTTCCTCGAGGGGGAAGATGGATGAGAAGCCGAAGGCCAGGGCGAGGGCCTTCAACATTTCCAAGAAGGAAGCAAAAGAGGATGCGGATGTCGTCTCAAGTACTTTCTCCTTATTTAGCTTTCATTCCACCGTTATAATTTCTTGTTCCTTTGAAATCGTATGTGTTGACCGTGTAGCTAAGCAGTAGTATAATATCGTCACAGGTACTTTCCTACTTGATGAGTTACATGCTTCAGTTTTATTTGATTCGGGCGCCAGTAGGAGTTTTGTGTCTACCGCTTTCTGTTCCCTGTTGGAAAAATCACCCGAGCGCGTAGTCGATGGGTTTGAGGTTGAGGTTGCCGTAGGAAAATCCGTGTCTGTGTCTAGGGCTATTCAGGGTTGTTCCATCGAGTTGTCTGGTTATAGGTTTCTGGTGCGATTGTATTTGATTCCGCTTGGTTGTTTCGATGTGGTGCTCGGGATGGATTGGCTCGCGAATGTTGATGCTCAGATCATTTGTGGTCAGAAACTCGTTCGTCTAAGGGCCCCGGATGGGACTCGAATTACGGTCTTCAGTGATCGGAATGTTGCGACGCCACATATTATATCCATGCTTAAGGCGGGGAAGTTAATGCAGCGGGGGTGCGGGGCGTATCTGGCGTATGTTATGAATGTGAATACCGAGGTAGCTACTGTTGGTGATGTTCCTATTGTTCGGGATTTCCCGGATGTATTTCCAGATGATTTGTCAGACGTGCCGCCGAATCGCGAGGTCGAATTCCAGATAGACCTTGTACCGGGCGCCAAGCCCGTTGCCCGAGCTCCCTACCGCCTAGCGCCGAATGAAATGAAGGAGCTTATGGCTCAGTTGGAAGACTTGCTCGATAAGGGCTTTATTCGACCGAGCATCACACCTTGGGTTGCCCCGGTCCTGTTTGTTAAAAAGAAGGACGGTAGCATGCGGATGTGCATTGACTATCGTGAATTAAACAAGCTCACTGTCAAAAATCGGTACCCTCTCCCAAGGATCGACGATTTATTTGATCAGCTCCAAGGAGCTAGTTGGTTCTCGAAGATCGACCTTAGGTCCGGGTATCATCAGCTGAAGATTCGGGAGGAAGATATTCCTAAGACTGCCTTCCGCACTCGTTATGGACATTACGAATTTCTGGTGATGCTTTCGGTTTGACCAACGCACCGATTGTGTTCATGGATCTTATGAACCGGGTGTGTAGACCGATGCTCGATCGCTCGGTTATTGTGTTCATCGATGACATTCTTGTGTACTCTAAAAGTGAATCCGATCACGCCGGTCATCTCAGGGAAGTGTTGGAGGCTCTGCAAAAGACCAAATTGTATGCGAAATTTTCTAAGTGTTCCTTCTGATTACGTGAGGTTCAATTCTTGGGCCATGTTATAAACCCGAGTGGTATTTTGGTTGACCCTGCAAAGGTGGAAGCCGTGAATGAATGGGAGTCTCCTAAGTCTCCAACCGAAATCCGTAGTTTTCTGGGTTTGGCGGGGTATTACCATCGCTTTGTTCCCGATTTTTCAAAAATTGCTTCTTCACTGACCAAGCTGACTAAGAAGAGTGTTAAGTTCGTTTGGGGTACGGAACAGAAGGAGGCTTTTCTCGAGTTGAAGAACAGATTGACGCATGCCCCGATCTTAGCTTTACCTGATGGCACCGATGATTTGGTGGTGTATTATGATGCCTCCTACCAAGGGCTTGGGTGTGTTCTGATGCAACGAGGTCGAGTCATCGCGTATGCCTCGGGGCAATTAAAGCCTCACGAGGCGAATTATACTACCCACGATTAAGAACTGGCGGCGGTTGTTTTTGCGCTTAAGTTGTGGAGGCATTATCTGTACGGTGTTCCTTGCACTATTTACACCGATCATAAGAGCTTAAAGTATTTCTTCGAGCAAAAGGAACTGAATATGCGACATCGTTGATGTTTGGAATTGATTAAGGACTACGACCTGGAGATCATGTACCATCCGGGTAAGGCTAACGTGGTGGCCGACGCGTTAAGCCGGAAGGAGAGACCAAAACCTATTCGTGTGAAATCCTACCAGCTTATTCTCAAATCCAACATTTTGAAACAAATAGCCAACGTCCAGAATGAAGCGTTGCAGGTGGAATGGATTATGTCAAAGCGTATCTAGGGTAAGGAAAAGTTGTTGGAAGACGTCAGTGATGGGGTGAAGTATAAAGATGGGCGTTTATGGGTGCCGAGGTATGGAGATTTCAGAAGTGGAATTTTAGATGAGGCGCACCAGTCGCGCTATTCCATTCATCCGGGTGCGACCAAAATGTACCAAGACTTGAAAAAGAATTATTGGTGGCCTGCAATGAAGTTTGAGGTGGCTCAGTATATAAGTAAGTGTTTGACATGTCTGCAAGTTAAGGCTGAGCATCAGAAGCCGTTTGGGAAACTTCAGCCGTTGAAAATACCTGAATGGAAATGGGAGCATCTTACCATGGATTTCGTGACTAAACTGCCTCGTACTCCTAGAGGTAATTACGACACCATTTGGGTAATCGTGGACACACTGACCAAGAGCGCTCACTTCTTGCCGATTCGAAAGACTTTTAATTCTGAGCAGCTGGCCGATGTGTTTATTCGTGAGATCGTCTCTAGGCACTGGGTTCCGGTATCTATTGTTTCGGATAGGGATATGCGTTTCACCTCCAGATTTTGGAAAAGGTTTCACGAGGAGATGAGCACCAAACTCCTCATCAGTACTGCTTATCACCCGCAGACGGATGATCAGTATGAGAGGACCATTCAGACTCTCGAGGATATGTTGCGGGCTTGTGTTATCGATTTTGGTGGTAGTTGGGACCGTCACTTACCGTTGGTAGAGTTCTCGTATAATAACAGTTATCACGCCACGATTGGGATGCCACCGTTTGAGATGTTGTATGGTAGGAAGTGCAGGACTCCAGTCTGTTGGGGTTCTATTGGTCAGAAGCAGTTGGGTAGTTTGGAGGTGGTCGAGGCTACGACTGAGAAACTCGACAAGATTAAAGCATTTATGAAGGCCGCGCAGGATCGTCAGAAGTCTTATGCAGATAAAAGGCGAAGGCCTATTGTGTTTGAGGCCGGGGATCGAGTTATGTTAAAAGTTATTCCCTGGAAGGGCATTATTC
This sequence comes from Bidens hawaiensis, assembly GCF_021521415.1. NCBI lineage: Eukaryota > Viridiplantae > Streptophyta > Magnoliopsida > Asterales > Asteraceae > Bidens > Bidens hawaiensis. The sequence goes on along the minus strand of NW_027495087.1, from coordinate 228,043 downwards.
GTTTTCATAAGAGGGGGAAGCTCAGCCCGAGGTTTATTGGCCCGTTTCGTGTATTCGCCCGAGTCGGTGAGGTAGCGTATAGGCTGGTATTGCCCGAGGAGCTCGCGGGGATTCATCCTACTTTTCACGTGCCCATATGAGGAAATGCTTAGCGGATGAAGAGGCCCATGTGCCTCTCGATGATATTGAACTCGATAGTAAGCTGAACTACATTGAACAACCAATTGCTATTCTTGACCGTTAGGAGAGGCGTTTGAGAAATAAGGTGGTAAGACAAGTGAAGAAATAAGGTGGTAAGACAGGTGAACAATCATGCTCACACCCTGGCATTTCCGCCTTAGGTTTTACAACTTTCAGTGGAAACACCGTAGGGGTTCTGAGGCCACTTGGGAGTCCGAAGACGAAATGATGAAGCATTATCCGCAGTTGTTCCTGTCGCATCGGGATTCGGGGACGAATCTCATTGTAAGGGGGTGGACTTATAACACCCTTTAATTCCGGTTTCAAGAACTAAAGCTTGTAAAGTATGTCTAACTCTCGGGACTTAACCGACGTTTCTCGGAAGCCTTTACGTTATCCCGGTACGTTAAAGAACGTAGCTATTCCTTCCGTTTTGCCTTACACCTCAATCTGGAGGGACTAGAGTGTAATATCTTATGTTATAACACAACATAACCCTAGCCCCCCTTGGCTGTTGCGATCGGCAGGAACATCAAGGCCAAGACCCGCGATTTTTCTTTTTTGCAGCCAATTCTAAACCTTAGAACTTCAATTCAAGGTATGTACTACGATTCCCCAAGTCTTTTTCACGTTAATTGGTCCTCATATTGCACGTATTGATCGAAAAACGTCGTGTTGTAGGCTAACCGGGTGGCTGCCCAATTGAGCTTTTCCGGGGCTGTTTCGAGTGTGGTTTTTACATCAACATCCCGCTAGGTATGACATGTACATCATATTATAATTTCATGGCCAATGGAGGTGTTTAGGTCGGTCAATCGATTTTAGTTCGAAAACTAGGGTTTATCGGGTATATAATTGCAAGTTGTTGAGTTTGATGCGTTAATTGATCGAGTGACCGACCGAATCAGTTTGTACAGCCCTAGGGGGGTTTAAGGGCTGTGGAAAAATTATTTTTTTTTTGATGCTCAGAGCTGTTGTGGTTAGTGCTTCATCAATCGAGTCGTGGTGCGCGAATTTTCGTTTAAACGTTAAAGTAAGAGTTGCAAAAAGGAACCTTCAACCCTATCAACTCGGGTGACATAATCTTGATGAATGAAAAGATTTAAAATGGAATTTGGTCCATTCGGGGTTGATTCGTTTAACAAATGGTTTTAAGGTTTATTACACGCGCATTCGACCCGATTTGACTATCCTTGGGCCTTGGGCCAAGTTGTTGGGCCTTGGGCGGCCCATTAGGCAAGAGTGTTCTTACGGTCTAGTTTAGTAACGTGTTGTGTATAATTTACAGGCCCTTGCTTGTGATTGTGCACTTAGGATTCCTAGCTCGTTGCAGGTGTTCGATTGATTTCAGGTGAGTTCATGATGCCCTTTTTACTCTTTTACTTTTGGGCTAGCATGCACACCTAAATGTTTTCTTACATGATGAAAGGTTTTAAACGAATTTATATAGGCTTGCTAGCATATGGTAGGCCTTGGGATGTTAATATATATATATATATATATATATATGTATATATATATATATGTATATACATTATTTCTTGGCCTATATCTGGCGATGTTGTAGTCGTTTCGACTACTGATGTTGTGTATGCCTACTTTGTGTTTGCATGCACTGATGTTACGTGTTTGGGTTGTACGTTTGCTCGACCCTGATGTTATACGTGGATGTTATATATATATACTGTGATATATATAGAGATGTAATTGTAAGGATGTTTACATATACATTTTGTTTATGTATGTATGAGGATGTTTAGTTTGGTAATGATGATTTGATGGATGTACCCTTTTACATTTTAAAACTTTGGTATGACTATCATAACTATTGTTTAATGATGTTATTTACTTAAAACTTGAACTCACTCAGCTCAAGCTGACTTTGTGTTCATGTTAGTGTGAGTTTCAGGTTAGGAAGAGGATGCCTTATCGCTTGGACGTGCACGAAGCTACTTGGACGGTGAAGGGCATACGGGAATTGAAGTTTCACTATTAAACATTGTTTTTAAAACTTTTTATTTAAAGATAACTATGTTGATTTTGAGCAAAATTCCCGGGTTTTGGGAACTTATTTTATTATTTATGTTTTCCGCTGAACTATACTCTGAGATGTTTGTTTTAATGGAAGAAACCGTTTTTAAGTTTAATTATTTTCTTAAGTGTTTTGTATGATTACCAACTGTGGGGTTCCCGGGGTTCGGGGCCTTACATTAGTATAGTTTTAAAAGGTAACAGTGTAGGACGAATGTGAATGCGGATTGAGTATGAAAAACACCACTTGCCCCACGGTGGGCGCCAAACTATTTTGGTCAAAAATTACTGAAGCAATAATTGAACAAATCCGTTAAGTGAGGTATTGTGCTTTTCAATAATCAGAATGCGATAAAAGTAAGTGTACACAGCGATGTAGCAAGGAAAAACCTAGGATTCAGGTGAGGTTTGAAAAAAACCTCGGGTGGGGAAAATTATCCTCTGCCTCAATTTATTAATAAGTACAATTTGAAGTACAACTTGAGAACTAAATGAGAATGATCGCTAAGTACAGAGGTGTAAGAAGTGAGTGCAGAGATTGTGTCTAGGTGTTCTCATCGGCCTCCTTTTATATATAAATGAAATAACAAACTAAGCTACAAATCCGGAAACCCTAACTATGTGATTGTTTATACGTCAACTCCACATGCAGTTCAACAAAGCTTTCGAATTACCAGTAAGACTGAGTCTTCTATCCATTTTAAGTTGTTAGCCAAAGAGTAACTTGTAAGCATTTTAGTCGGTTTAAATAAATCTGGGTTCAGGATTCCAAACCTGTTAAGGATCCCGGATGTCAGGATATCATTCAAGATACTAGTCAGGATCTTAGTAGTGAAATCAATCCACAACATATATTATTATTATTATTATTATTATTATTATTATTATTATTATTATTATTATTATTATTATTATTATTATTACCATGCAAGCCGTCACATAAGCAATTTTTTGACAACTAGGCATGCCACGTAAGCATCAAAGTAACGGAGTTAGCCATCTGTTAATCGCGGACCGTTGGAAATATATACACATTTACTTGGGACCGCCACCAACCAAGGGTTAAGTTGAGAATGTTATTTGCCAATCAGGCATAGTTGGGATTATTTAAAACCAATTTTTTTTATTTAAACTAGCATTTAGAGCCCTCTCTTTACGGTGGGGGCATAAAACCGTCAGAAAACTGTTTAATTTAAATGTATCGGAAACGAAAGTTTATCTCAAATTGTAGTCAATAGTAACCAAAAAAGAATGTAACTTAACACATTCTACTCTTGGTAAGCCTCTCATAATCCTTCTTGCATTGGGCAACCATATCTACCAAAGGGACAAGTCAAACTCAAATGTAGAATAGGTTGAAGCTTTGGTTGAAGTTTATATAGTATGTTTAACCAAATGGGTGAAACTTGGGTTATGTTGTATGGAGAAGCGAGAAGTGATTGGGGTATGTTCTCACATGTGTTGGTCAATATCAAAAGTCAAAATATCAAGACAATGACCACACACAGCGTTCAAATTGGTAAACTCAATGTGAAGTGGGTTAGGTGTCCACGATCGTTGTGCCACACCTCAACCGACAACGGAATATGTCGGGGCAAGACATTAGATTGTTCAATAGCATGCAACAATATTAAAAGCGTCAATATATTAAATTCATATTATCAAATATAATATCATGAACTTGGATTGAATCAATAAACAAAAAAAAATATTCCCTAACTAATTTATTTAAAACTAGCATTCGTACCCGCGCGTTGCAGCGGGACACGTTAAATGCATGAGATGTATTAACAACAAAAACCAAGTTGTAATCTGAGTGCATATTAAAGGCGGTGCAAGTTAATGTTGATAAGTGTCAATTTTGGATCAGAAGGGTATTTTCCGTATTCTCGAGACATGGCAAATTTGTTGCTGCAAATATGAGTTATAGTACAGTTTGAAATTTAAACCCGAACCTAAGTGGTTTATACAGTTTCGTGAGAACTAAAGTTTTAGCATGGGTCGTGCAAGTTCTCTTCATATAGAGGATGAAATTTCGTAGATGTATTTCAAGTGCGGGTTATAACAAAAGGTTTGCACAAACATTACAAAATTGTCGGTTATAGCTTATAGGAAGTTTAGGCTATTTCAAAATTATAGTTTCAACTACGGGTCAAAAAAATATAAGGGTGTTTCAGAAATTTTAATTCGGGTCAAGTTCTTGGTTTCGGATTAGTTTTGGTTACATTGGAAAAGTTGTGCAGAAATTACATGTCTATAGAAAGTTTACAGCTTTTCAAATTTAAACAAATCAAAGTTTCAAACAAACAAAACATCCTACAAAATCAACGGAAGAGAAGCAATATAATACACCTGCACCTAAAGTTATTTGAAATAATTAATTTAAACATATATACAAATAAAATGCAAAGCCTAGACAGTTTATAGTGACCCAAAATATTCTACCACCGTTGCATAAAAGAAATTTATGCACTCTATTTTGGGCAATGACATATTTTTCTTGTAATTTGTAAAATGATATGAAAACTTCATCTATTAGACAGAAATCTGAGCTAGGCTCATTCACAATTTCACACCATTAACCTGAACCTATTTTGACCATTAGAACCTTAGAAACAGATGACCCTAAGCTTTCCTGGTAATGTGCTGTTAATGGCATCTTCAATATCTTGAAGTTTACTCTGCAAGTATCACACATTTAAACAATTTAGATTATTGTGATCATGATAGTTAACTTTTGAGACGTATAGATGAACAATGAATAGAAAGAGACACCATAAGCAACGCCTTTTGAAATTAAAAAACAACAAAAAGAGCAAACTTGTTGGAAACCTATGAGTCTATGGCAACATACCTCCTCAAGAAAACCTAAACAAAGAAGATAATTAATGAAGATCAAAAACTCTATTTAAATTACCACAAATTAGATGAAATAAAACCACACCTGCTTGCTATCATTTTTAATTTCATTTAATTTTTCGCTTGAATTCGTCAACTTCTAAGACTTCATCCTGAACATACATATGCGCAATTAACCGAAACCCAAGAATCAATTGACCCAATAAAAAACTGTTACCCGATAAGACATCGTACCTGTGAAACGTCTTCGTGCGAAGAGGCTTGAGCTACGTTTCAAACTGTAGAATCACTTGAACGCAAAATAAAATCGTTACCCTAGAATCTAATGAATCCAACAACAAATTGTTACTTGTAAAATTCGCCATATCAGGGGCTGCGAGTGGCTTGAGATAAACTAAAGATCTGTTGAATAGTGGTTGTGAAGAAAACGAAATCAATGGAAGGGGGGAGTGTGGACACGTGGGTGAAAGAGAACCAGGATGAGATATAACTGTTGCAGTTATAAATAAGACTGCACAAACTTCTTGTACATTTAGCTACAAAACATGTACCACTGAGCTGTAGTGAATTTCCTCTCACAACTACCATTTTCTTTTTAAATATATATATATATATATATATATATATATATATATATATAATACCCTAAAGGTATATCTAAGTGTCGCTCACTCCATCGAGCAACTTAACCTACAACATTGTAAAATAGTATTTGTCAACACAAAGTTGGTGAGCAATCTTAGGGTTTGTGTATATGTAGTAATGAGGTAAAAACAATCCAAATAGCATGATTACATCATTAAATATAACTGTAAATGCATGTAATGTAATGAAAACTTCTGTTCACCCTGGACACGCAGTCAGTCTACAGGGAAACGTAGGTAGCCCTCCAGACTAACCCACTTGAACTTGTGTTCGTGTTTGCGTTAGCGAAATCAACCAACCAATCAATCATTCAATCAATCAATTAGTCAATCAATCAATCAATCATGTAAGCATGTGATCATGTAACAAGTAAGCATATAACAAATATAGATGAAATCAATCAAAATGATATCAATATGGATCATGTTTGTGATGTAAATATATAAATATATAATTGAGTTGAAATAGGTAGAATGCCACATCTCAAAATATTTGAAAATAAGGGGACCATGGATTAATCGCCTTAAAAGCAAACGTCGAGTTAAGCGAGTAAAAACGAACTTCTTGACGAGCCGACTGACTCGAGAGAAAAATAATGAAAACCCTAAAAATAAAATAAATATGACTTATAAACCAAGAATGAAAAAGAAAATAAATGGAAATAAATATATTGAGTGACATATCAACCTATTCTAATAAAGTAAAATAACTGTGGACACATGTCAGTTTGTGGTTCAACCTTATAACTTTTTTCTCTCCAAACTAATAACTATGTCATAGATTAATAATTATTCACTTTCCTTTAAACTATATTTTATTATATATAATATACATTTTTATAAAAATAAATATTCTTATAAATTATAAATATATGCTTTAAATCTATCCATCTATTTTTTCAGTTAATTTACTAAACTATATATGTTAAATTGTAATAATATATACCATTCACTTTCACATATAATAAAGTTTATCATAGTTAGTTTCTCGGTTTTTTTATCAATAATTATTTAAGGTTTTTTGTGGAACTTAAATTTGATTGTTACGAGTCAAAAGTTGGTAAATAGATTGTCTGGTAGAAGTTAATTATATTTTGCTCAAAATTTGTTACGGGTCAAAAAGGGGTAATATGAGTATTTTAAAAATTTGAGAATACAAGTAGATTTATCATCAAATTTGTTACGTGTTCAATGTTTTGACTTGAAAATGTCAAAAAAATAAAAGTTAGAATTTTAAACGTGATTTAGGTTTCGAATTTATTTTCAATGACATTTTTGGAAATAATGAAAAGATTCGAGATTTGGCTAATTGACTATTTTTTCCACAACTATTAAAATTTAAGAAAATATGGCGAACACTTTCGACATGCTACCTCCAGACCTATATCTCGCGTATTATATGGGCTCTAAAGCTATTAAATAAAATAAGTGGAATTGATACTGAACAACCAGTATCATTATTCACTTTTAAAATAGTTTTTGATTTTTGTAAAACACATGTAAATATCCTTTACAACATAGGTATTGTTATCACTATTATCAGATCAGTATCGATATTATTGGAACGGGTTTTTTGATATTCGATCGACCTAAAATACCGCAGTAGCGCGGGTAGTAGGTTTTAATGATTAGTTTTTGGGCCTAGTGAATTGGTCCTGCCCTGATTTACCTCACAAGCCCATTTACAACTAACCGGACTTGCTAGGGTTTTATATAGATTAACGATTTAAGCCAGAAACCCTAGCCCTCTCTTTCAGTTTCAGTTCTGAGGCGCATCTTCATCTGCAAACATGGGTAAATGATTCTACATCTTCATCGTTATCTTATTAATCGTATGATTACTAACATGAATCCTATCATTTGCAGGTATCTCGCGAGATTCGATGCACAAGAGACGTGCCACTGGTGGCAAGAAGAAGGCGTGGAGGAAGAAGCGAAAGTATGTTTTCCTCTAATCTAATTACTGTTTCTGTGGCTGACTTTCAAATGTCGAGTCAATTTAGACTAGATTTATTTCTGTTTAGTAATTCGATTGCAATTGCAGCGGTTTGTGATGTTATTGGCTTTGATGTTCGGGTTGTGATGAATGCGATTTATTAATTTATTGTAGATTTGTTGTCTTATATTCTTTTGATTTCAGCATTTTGCAATTTCCTTCATTTTGTGATGTAATTATCTAGGTTTGCTTACATTGTTTTGATGTTATAGGTATTAAACACATTAAAATAATTTGCAGTTTATTGAATTCAGCGTTAGTAGGGATGGGCGTTTTCAGTACCGGTACCGAATTTGGTACCGTCGGTACCAAGTTTTGAGTTTTCGGTACGGTACCGGTATTTCCTGAATTTTTCACAAAATACCGGTACTGAACCGAACATTTCGGGTTTCGGTACCGGTACCAGTACCAACTTTTCCCTAATTTTGGGATCGGGATTTTGACCGGTACCATCCCAAGCTCATCCCTAAGCGTTAGTTTTTGATTAATGATGAAATGTTTGTATAAAAGATGATAGAGTGTGCACAGTAAAATCTAGGCTTATTGATATGTGCATTTTTTAGGCAAATTCAATTTTTTAGTATTTAAAGTTTTATATTTATTTTATTTTGAAATCCCCAATCATGGTTTTACTATAGTGTTAACTTAATCTAGGTATTATCATTTCTTTATAATCTATTTTTTTGTTACATTATGCACAGAACTTGTTCTTTTTTTAATTTTAAAGGTATGAGCTTGGTCGTCAGCCAGCAAACACTAAAATATCCAGCAACAAGACTGTTAGGCGGGTTAGGGTTCGAGGTGGAAATGTGAAGTGGCGTGCATTGAGGTTAGATACCGGTAACTACTCTTGGGGTAGTGAGGCCGTCACCCGAAAGACCCGTATTTTAGATGTGGTGTACAATGCATCAAACAACGAGTTGGTCAGAACTCAAACTTTGGTCAAAAGTGCAATTGTTCAAGTTGATGCTGCACCATTTAAACAATGGTATTTGCAACACTATGGTGTTGATATTGGACGCAAGAAGAAGCCATCAGTCACTGCTACCAAGAAAGAGGGAGAGGTTAGTTTTAGTAATTGTCTTATTGAATAATAATCTATTTAATTGTAAGCTAATATGATTTTTATAAAAAAATTTGCTTGCTTATAGGAAGCTGAAGCTGCCACCGAGGAAGCAAAGAAGAGTAATCATGTGGTGAGAAAGTTGGAGAAACGTCAAGAGGAGCGAAAGCTTGACCCACATGTTGAAGAGCAGTTTTCGAGCGGTCGTCTTTTGGCGGCTATTTCATCGCGTCCTGGCCAATGTGGTCGTGCTGACGGGTACGTTATATATAAATTTATGTTTGTATTTATATTCATATCAAGGAACATGTGTCTGAAGATGCATTGTTTGCCCTGTGTAATTCATTTTTTATAGTATTTTAGCTTGATGGTTTCTTGAATTTAATGCTTGTTTTTATTTTTGTTTTGGCAGATACATTTTGGAGGGTAAGGAGCTTGAGTTCTACATGAAAAAGCTTCAGAAGAAGAAGGGAAAGGGCGCTGCTTAAGGCTAAGTTTGTTTCTTTTAGATTTTTATTTATGTTTTTATTCTGCAAATTTTGATGTTATGTTTGTTCAAGTTTTAACTTTTATGACATGGTTTCTTTGTATTTTAGAACTTTATGCAAAATTTGTTGCTTGCAAAACGAATCACAACCAAAATTGGTTTTAAAACAGATGACTTGGAAATGCTTAAGCTATAGGTTGAGTGGAGTAACCTGTTTAGAGTTTTAATTTTAAAATATATTTCTTTCCTCAAAATTTTCACCAAAGTTCTCAATTCTTGCAACTGCAATTTTTTTGTTTACTTCCAACTATTCAAATTTTTTCTGCATTTGGTAATCCATTTAGATTGTCCTTGGACAAAAACTGGCACACACCATAATGTTAAGCGTGTCGTATAATTTCTTAGACATGATTAATTGAAAAAATGTGTCATTTGGATTCACTAGTTTAACACACCAACTGAAACTAGAGGTGCACAAAACAACCGATTCTGGACCTGACCCGGCGGTTCCTACTCTATCCTATCCGTGGGTATGAATCGGGCTTTAGGTTTCCCCCTTAAACTGTAACCGGAACTGACCCAGACCCGGTGGAACCTGTTCTGCCAATGCTCGTTCAAAACCTGGTCAAATACCTGACTATACCCTGAACAGGTTCCTAACCGGGCTCGGTTTTGACTTTTGTTGACTATACCTGATTCCGGATCTTACCCAGTTCTGGTTTCTGAGATTACTCGGTTTGTGCACCTCTAACTGAAACCCGTTTGTCAGGCATGGTTTACAACTCTAATTTAAAAGAATACAAATAAATCAATTTTAATCACTAGTAAATCTACTAATTCACAAAACAACCAGTTTTGGAACTGGACCCGACCCTACCCTACCCGCGGGTATGGGCAGGTTTTGGGTTTCCCTCTGAAACTGTACCTGGAACCGACCTGGTCCCTAACCGGTTCCGCCAATACCCAGTCAAAACTTGGTCGTACCCCTTCCGAAACTTGAAAAAAATCCGATAGAACCGGTCAAATATCCGACTATACCCTGAACCGGTTCCTAACCGAACCCAATTTTGACATTTGTTGACTATACCCGGTTCTGGTTTCGGAGAATACCCGGTTTATGCATCTATAACTAAATCCCAAATCCAACTTGACCGTTTTGATAGGTAAAAGAAGGATTGGTATAAAACCTAAACTTCTTTTAACCCATCAAGCAATATTTGCGTAAATTAATATAGTGGCCAAAGTTATAGATTAAATTTCCTTTTTCATTTTTTAATTAACGGCAAACAATAATCTTAGTCTTAAATGTACATCGTCATTGACTATGATTGAACCCTCATTTCGTAGAGGAAATCGTAGTTTGGTACACAAACCGAATGTTCGGTGAACTGTTCGTGAACCGTTTGGAGGAAAATTCGTTTATATTTGTTTATTTAAGAAACGAACGAACACGAACAAAAAATTTATGATCGTTTAATTAAACGAACGAACATGAACATATGTTCCGTTCGTTCATTTATGTTATGACGTTCGTTTATCCAAAAAAATCTTTAATTATTTTCTATTAACACATAAATGAACTTATAAAAATTATATAAAAAAAACCCAAATTATATACTAGTTAAATTATAATAAACATGATGTTTGAAAAAAAACATAAAATAGAAAAAAATAAAAATTTGGCCCAAATACAAAATCTTTCAAATATAAAAAAACCTAACAAAAATTGGGTAAAAAAAGGCTGATTTTCTTTTCCAGTCTTTTCTTCACCTTTCTTCTTCTCTACCTTTCCTTCATTCTGCTCCGCCCCCTTTTTCACCTTCCATCTTCTCTACCCTTCCACCTTTCCTTCATTCTTCTCTACCCTTTTCTTTCACCTTCCATCTTCTCTACCCTTCCTTAATAGTGTAATTTGCAGGGATAAAAATAAAAAGGAAAAGAAAAAAAACAAAAAACAAAAAAAACCAAGCAATTTTCTCTTCAAAAGCCGCTGCCTCGCTCACGGCGGTTGCCGCTCGCGTGAGGATGGTGTGGTGTGGGCCAACTACGTGGCTCGCGCCACCTCCTTCGCGGCTCCACACACAGACACAACAGACAGTATTAAGGAATATTATATTATAGTAGAGGTGTGCAAAAATCGAACCATAACAAAAACCCGAATCATTAATTGAAATTAACAATAACTAAACAAAACCGACGGTTATGGTTAAGTGATTATGATTTATCGACCATTCGGTTATGATTACGATCAATATGTTTTCGTTAACTGGCTTTAACCAAAGCAAACTTTGTATGTTTAAGTTTTTCTAAAATTTAGACTTCCATTTCAATCTTTTATCTCTCTCTATTTAACTTTGAACATTTAAATTTATGTTGCAACTATCTATTACTGATGTATTTAAAGTCTCATAAATGAGCTTAAAACACCGTAACCGAACAAAATTCAACTACAATAAGGGGGAAAAACATACAAAACACAATAGACAATTAACCAAAATTAAACTTAACCGGCTTATAACCGACGGTTATGGTTATAGTTAAGCAATCTTTCTTGACCGAACCTCGGTTAGTCTTATTATTATGGATGGTTAAGCCACCGTAATCAAACTGAACTGACTTTACAAACTCAAATATTAATATTATATTTTGCAGACCTCCTAATTAGAGCATTCACAACAACTTTCTCAAAACGATGTGAGATGGTTTTGCAAATTATATGGTGGAGTTATGAGTGAAAATTATAGGGTGAAAAGAGAAAATGTAGTAATTTTTTATATATTTGGTGAGACTTTTTTTGCCCCTATTTATTTCCTAATTTTTATTAAATTGGTTGTGAGTAAATAGGAGAAAGAGAAAAGTGTAATTGCGATAACACGATATTAGGATAACCGCACATTCCCATTTCCGTTCAATTAATCAATCAATTTTTTTGAATAATATTCTCCCCCCCCCCCCTAAATTTCCCAAATTTTGTCTCGATTTGTTTCACCGGACGGATGCTGCACAAAATCAATCACGATGATTGTTCTTAGTTAATCAAGGATTCTTTCACCAATCTTGCATTTAATTAATTTTGCTCTTCTTCATGTTTTGTAGTTTCCAACATTGCATTACTCATGGGATTGCAGATTATTAGCTTTGATCTCTTAATTTTGTTCGTTTATAACTGGAAGCTTGGGTTTTATGATTAATTGATCATAAAACCCAAGCTTCCATTTATAAACGAACAAAATTTAGGGGATCAAAGCTAATAATCTGCAATCCACCACCATTCTCCTCCTCATCTTTCAAACCCACCCCCGTTCTCCTCCTCCTCTTTCAAACCCACCACCGTTCTGCGCCGTGGTTCCTTCGACGACCAACCACCGATCACACCACAACCAACATCCTCTCACAACCATTCATCCATCCACCGACCAATTTCGTTCACCATGAAAGCCAATTGGAGCCATTAATGAACTCCGCCCGCCGCAACTCACTGCCAGGCTTAATTGAAGTCTCCTCCATTTTGATGATGTAATTAAACATGCAAATGTTGAGCAGATCTAGTTATCACGAATCAGATCTATTCTTTCATTATGTGACTCTTTGGGTTGTTCTTCCCCAATTTTGGTTCCTAGACTTTCTTGGTCATAGAACAGAAGCTGATTTTTTAGGGTTCGTTGACCTTCTTGGTCATCTAATCGGACTTTGATTTTGGGTTTTTGAGGCTCGATTGTGGTTAGTGGCTTTCGGGGTGTTTTGTTGGGAGGAGGTCGTATGACCGGGGCTATTGATGATGGTGTTTGACCGTGTCCATTTAGAGGTTTCCACTGTTGTTCGGATGGATCACAGGGCTCCAAGGGGGTTCGATTGGTCACGCATATTAAGCGGCTTCATTTTTTATCAGATGACAGGAAAAAGACCTTGCGGGAGGCTAGCTCCACATATTTGGATTTGTTTGTTTCGGTTAGTGAGGCATTAAAAGGCTCGCACCAATGGGTGTGTGGGGTGTGTATGGAGTTACATGCTTTCCGTCGGGGGTGCTATCATGATGGCGGGACAGTCTGGTTCAAATGGGTCGCGGGAGACATGGAGGAGTTTATAGTGGGGATTGCTAAGCCACATGTTAGGAGGGAAGCTGTTGCCGTGGGAAGGGTGGTGGTGGATGTAGCCCTCCTAAACCGTGTATTCGCTCTTCCTATCACTACTGCTAAAAACATTCCTCATAGTTGTCATAAGGCTTTTTCCCAGGCCTTAGGGGCTGCTCTAGGTAAGGTGGCGGTTATACCAGAGTCTGTTGAGGCGTGGGTGAAACTTTTGTTGTTACCACGTTGCATCTTACGAGTCTTAAACCTTCTAGCCAGCAGGAACGCATGTCTGGCAATAGGAAGTCTCTGCAATGCCATAGAATTCAGCGGGTGCTGGCAGCCTGTGGTGATAGTGACGGTTTCGTTGACCTTGTATTATCGCTTTTTGACCAACCCTTATGTAACACTGTGAAAATACCCCATCTAATTTTGGGCTAAAAATGCCAAATCTGAAAGTTGAAGGACTAAAAATAAAAATTTTGAATTCTGGTAATCATCGCGCTATGCGATGGCTTGGTGAAGACACCATCACGCTACGCGACAGGCCATTTAGAAAATCAAGAAAATAGGGGGCGCCGCGCTACGCGACGGCCAACCCAACTGGTCCATCGCGCTACGCGATGACCAGGTTAAGTAACCTAGGACACGTGGCCAACCACGTGGCAACACGTGGCACAACCTGATTAATTGTGGCGTCGCGCTACACGATGGCCCTGGGGGAAAGACCATCGCGCTACGCGATGCCCTGCAAACTCAAGTATAAAAGGGCAGCTATGGGTTCAGCCTCCTTCATCCCATTTTCACCTTCATTTCACACACATAACCTAGGGAATTGTGCCAAGGGTGTTTCGAGGTTCTGAGGGTCCGATTCCGTGAAGAAACGAGGTGTTAAGACGCTGTAAACGAGCTGTTGCGCTGTTAAACGAAGCACAAGCTGAACCGTTGCTGATTCTTTAAGTTATTAACTTCTGATTAGCCGACTAAGGTAGGATTATGGTTAAGTTACTATATTATTTGGTTATTAGAACCTAGTTAAGGATATAGTCGTTAAACTGTAAATGTTTTTCAAATAACGTTTTACAAAAGCAAAGACATTACTTTCACATGAAGTAACGTTATCAAAACTATTATTTTGACATGCACGTAGTAAATGTAAGGGGGATATCATTAGTAGACTCTTCTTGCCTTAGGAAAGTAATTCGTACAAATCCCAATCAACCGCGGGACCCGTTTGCTTACCTAGAGAAGTATGCCAACGTGATATCCTTTATTAGGCCAAAGCGTGTTATTCCAAACGTCATATGTAAATGCAAAGTATTTTCATAAACGACTATAACTATACTAAGGTTAGGTCAGACCTAAGAGTCTGCTGATCAGACCTCGAGTCTGCTGAACTGAATCAGACTTCAAGTCTGCTGATCAGACCTCGAGTCTGCTGAACCGAAACAGGCTTAAAGTCTGGTGAATGGTTAAGATTTACCAACTAGGTATTTATGCATACCTATTACAAATATAGGTTGATAGCATACTGAGGAGAGAAGTTCTGATATTACCAACTGATAATACAAGGTGAACACGTTAACGTTTTATGGTCTGAACTGATTTTACTCTTGTAATATGTCACACCCCGACTTAGGGCCTAGGAGTGTGACCAGTAGTTAGTACCTGTTTTGGAAGTGTATCAGAGTTATGGGTTAATTTTAACGGAAGACTTAAAGGTTTAATATAATATTAATTTACATTGCAAATTTTACTTGGGAATTAAATACCCAAGTTGAAAGTTTACAAAATATTGTTATTAAATATTACAAGGATTTGTATATCAAAAACTGAGCCATCAAGTACGCGAACTTCTATCTCCGGGATGACTCTAATCCTTGTATTTATTAGTCATCAACTTAGTTACCTGCAGGTGGGATTAATATACGTCAGCTATATGCTGGTGAATCGTTATGACTCTAAAAGCATATATAAATAACAATCATAATACAAATATAGTTTTCTTGACAAGCTCAGCGGATATATTACTATAACCGGTATATGTAACACTGCCCTACACACACACAAGTCTCCGAGCCAAGTAGCCGATACTGGAGAAACTATATTTGACCATTAGCCCGCGGTCACGTAGTCTTTGACTGTTTAGGCTTAACGGTTATGTTTGGATCCAGACACATGTGTATTCGGTTTGAGTTGGTTTATTCTCTAATTTGGATTACAATGTTTTACAGATCACGTAATCTCATGCAAATAGTTGACTAACTCAATAAGACAAACAACCTGTCTATCTTATAGAGTATAAATATGTTTGACTGTTTATAAAGGTTTAACGTATTCACCTGAATTGATGATATGATTGATTGAAAACCTTTCTTGATTGCAAATGATTGTCAACCTATAAACAAATAGGTTTGAATGATCACCTTGATGGTGTTTCTTGATTAGACTGCAGACTTTAAGTCTGGTTTTAACCTTGATTAGGTTTGTGAATGTTTTGAAATCATGATTGTATTTGTGTGACGTTTGATATAGCATGCTTTGGCCTAATAGGGTTTATCACGTTGGCAAACTTCTCCAGGTAAGTAAACGGGTCCCGCGGTTGATTGGGATGTGTACGAATTACTTACCTTAAGCAAGAAGAGTCTACTAATTATATTCCCCTTCCAGTTACTACATGCCCGTCAAAATATAGTCTTGTATAACATTATATTTATAAAAATAATGTTTGATTGAAATCTGTTCGTGAATGCTTTTGAAAATACTTTCAAGGTTAAAGGCCATAGCCTTGACCGAGTCTAAGCTTATGATAATATAATTGACAATAACTTAGACTTAAATCCTACCTTAGTGGATGCTTGGAAATACTTATGCTAAAGCAGATTGATTGCTTAGTTGGCAGAACCTTGCTTCTACTCGCTTAATCGCTCTACGGCTCGTTAACACTTCGATACTTGCTCAAACTTCACGAAAACGGACCTCGGGATTCCTTGGAAAAGCTAGCACACTTCCCAATACTAAGTGTGTGTTTTTGAGTGTGAAAATGAGATGGAATGGACTGAACCCGCAGCTGCCCTTTTATAGTTGAGTTTTGCAGACCATCGCGTAGCGCGATGGCTCTTTCCCTAAGGCCGTCGCGTAGCGCGACACTGCAACTGACCAGGAAGTGCCACGTGTTGACACATGATTGGACCTGTGAATTTAGATTACTTAACGGGGTATCGCGTAGCGCAATGGCCATACTGGGTGGACCGTCGCGTAGCGCGACGCCCCACTTTTTCTTGAACTGTGTGATTTGGATAATCGCGTAGCGGGATGGTTTAATCCCAGAGACCATCGCATAGCGCGATGAGTCTTAAAATTCAAAATTTTCATTTTTACCTCTTCAAGCATCAGAATTGTCATTTTTAGCCCAAAATTGAACAGGGTATTCCCGAGATGTTACATAATAGACTGGTTGTTTATTACAAAGAGTCTGATAAATGTTTTCATGAGATTTTATCTCTAAAACCGTTATAATACAATATAGATAATAAAAACAACTCAGACCAAATATACATGTGTCAGGATCTGTACATAACTGATAATTGGCATACAAAACCAAGTCAGTCATAACCAGTTCTCCAAAAGGTTTACATAGCCTAGGGGAAGGTTGTCTCTGATCAAGGGCTATGTACTCGGGGAACCATTGAATTGTGTGTGTAGGGCAGTGGTACAAATCCCGGGAATGACAGGCATTCCTGTTGAGTTTGTGAACTGAAAACTATGATTGTATTTAACGACTGTTATAAACTGTTTTATCGAGTCAACGTTTCACCAGCATATAGCTGACGTGTTTTTCCCACCCATGCAGGTAATTAGATGACAATAGACGAAATTCAAGGATTGGAGTCATTAGAAGATCGCTCAGGATGGCTCGATTTTAATATTTATAAATCCTTGTAATATTAATATCACTATTTTGTAAAACTGAAACTCGGGTATTTAATTCCCGAGTAATTTTGATAATGTAAATTAATATTTTAATATTTTAAGACTTCCGCTAAAATAAACCCGCTACTCTGATATATTTACAAAACCAGATACCAACCTGGGACGTCGCACCCCGGCCCTTGGTCGAGGTGTGACAGGTTGGCGTCAGAACCATTGGTTTCAGCGAATTAGGTATTAACATAATTAATTCCTAAGCTATAACCATTTATCTAATAAGTAGGGATAAGTTATGATTGGTAGTCTACCAATCCCTAAGTTTATATATGTGCAGATGTCGTATACGAATTATTACGGACAAAAACGACGGGTAGCAAGATGATCAAACCTTGCACCCGCGTCTGAACCGTCTGACAAGTCTAGTACAAATTTTGGTCTTAAATGGCCAACTGTATCGGTGAATCCAACTGAACCGGTGTATATGAATCCGGCTGATCCGAACCCTCTGAATAATCCGATCCCAGCAAATCCGATGTAGCCTGTTGATCATATAGATCCATATATGGCTTACGGAAGCCAACTACCATATGCTCTGGGTAGTCCTGAAATGCCTATAGAGATATCAAGTGACACCTCTGAAAGCATCCCACAATACTATCCGTCTGATTTACCAACTTCTCATCCTCCTGATGAGGTGGAAGTTCAAAGTAGGATAAAACATGAAACAAGCACTGAATCATCAAATTGGATGAACTGCCATTCCAACCAGAGTGTGGCATTTTGGATCATCGTCACCAGGTCACTAAATTACAGCAAGACCAAGTCAAGGACCAATTTATTATTCTGAGGTCCCTAATTTTCCACCGTACCAAGGTCCTATGCCGACTATATCTGAACAAGCTAATGAGATATGAGAGGAAGCCCGTCTAGTCGAGGAATTTTATACAACAAATATTCCCGGCGAGGAGATGCAGGCTTACGTAGCAAATCCTCAACTGTACCCAAGAGAAACAGCTTATCTTTCTCCATCTGCTTCCGCACCAGTATGGTATCCTAATCAACCCAATGCGGTAATGGATGAATTAAGAAATGAAAGAATTAAGAAGAAAAAGATAGGCGATAAGATCATCAAGAAGTGTGACAAGATGAAGAATCTTGTTAAGAAATGGGCTAAGGATTAGGACTATATAAATGTTGTTATTTAAGACATGTTGTATTCTATTCCTCTGTAACCTGAAAGTTATGAATAAAAACTGTACTGTGTTTCTGAAATCTGTATATTTATCTGAATTACAGAATGTCTGAACAAAGGGATCAAATAAGTCAATGGAGTCAAGCTAACAAGGCGAAGACCCCTGAAAATAATAATAAATCAATTCCTGAAGAATATGTGGGGCAGCATACGTGAAATGATAAAAGAAGCAGTTACTCCATTAATCAAGGAAGCTGTAAGTCCTATAATAAAAATGGTTCAAGACCACACCGCAAATTCGAAAAGCTTGGCAAAGTCAAAATCAATAAAACAACCAAGTCATAGTGTATCTATGCACTCTAAAAGGAAACAAACAACAAAAGATGAGAAGACAAAGGAAAAGAAAGATGAGGGCTACGAGAGCTCCACTGCTGAATATGAACCAAGTCAAACAAAGAAAAGAAAGGTTAATACAAGTTGTACATTTAAAGAATTTCAAGTGTACAAACTAAAAAAATTTTATGGGTACAAGGGTGTGATTGTTACACTACGATGGCTCGAGGAGACAGAGTCTATCGTTATTATTAGCAAATGTACCAAAGAGGAAAGTATCCAGTATTCATCCCAGATGTTCAAGGGAGAAGCGCTGGAGTGGTGGAACACATTGATTGAGGTGAAAGGAAGGAAGAATTTGTATAATCTTGAATGGAAGACTTTTAAAGAATTGATCAAACAAAGGTTCTGTCCTGTTCATGAGATTGATCAAATTCAGACTAAGCTCTGGAACCACAAGGTTATAGGAACCAACCTCAAGGATTATAACACCAGATTTCTTGAGTACTACAGGCTTGTTCCACATTTGGTTACTCCCGAATATAACAAGGTGCCACGGTATATTTATGGTCTGGAAAAAGAGATTCGTGATCATGTGAGATCACACATGCCAGCAACCGCTGAGTCTGCTATTGAACTTGCTGGGTATTTGATGGAAAGTATGATTAAGAATAGAGAGGAGGAAAGAAAGATTGTGATTGAAAAGAAATGTGAAGTTGATGAAAAGAGAAAGTTTGAAAAGGTAAAGGAAAGGTCGACTGTGTTTAATCGACCGTTGTGTAAAAACTGTGGAAAATGACACGATGGGAGATGTTTAAAGCCTACTCCCAAGGTTGATGTTCCCAAGTTCGATCCATATTCAACTTGCAACTTTTGCAAGAGATCAGGTCACAAAGAAGAAGATTGTAGAAAGAAGTTGATCGTTTATTTTGATTGTGGAGATAGGAGTCACTTCAACGCCAGTGGTAGTGGTGTCAGGAATGATGGTAAGAAAGGGAACACCCGCACGTTTATCCTAAACACTCAAAAGGTGGGAGATTTACCAGACGTGATTACTAGTACGTTTCCTATTAACAATGTATATGCTAGAGTTTTATTCGATTTAGGAGCCAATCAAAGTTTTATAGATTATTAATTTTGTAATTTGTTAAATGAACCTCTGGCTAAACTAAACAACTATTATGAAGTAGAAACGGCTAATGGAAATTTAATCAAAAACTCTGAAGTATTAAGTAGTTATATTTCCTTAGCTGGGTATGAAATGCCAGTACAGTTATTACCTATGGAGTTAGTAGGATTCGATATAATACTAGGAATGGATTGGCTAGCTGCCAACCAAGCCCGTATATTGTGTAATGATAAAGCCATTGACTTGATTTATCTTGCTAAATCGAGCTACTCCTTTCCATGGAGATATCTTTAGTATTACTTTATCTCCTCCAATGGTTTGTGTCGATGATCCGTATAACTCTTTTGACAATCTTGTGTAGTTTTCAATCTTTCCATGACTTGATTTATCTTGTTAGTAGTTTCTTGTATAATTTTAGGGCCTGATAATTGCTTTCCTCCTATTTCTGCCCAACACACCGGAGTTCTGTACTTTCATCTATAAAGTGCTTCAAGTGGGGCAACATTAATGCTTGTATAAAAGCATGTTGGTATTCAACAAATCTTGTATCAACAAGGGCTATACGGGAGAATGCCGGTAATCCTTTTCTTCTATGAAAGGTATTATTATAGGAAAATTCTATTAGTGTTAAATGATCATCCCAATTTCCACCAAAATCTACCAGGAATGCTCTTAGCATGACTTCCAATGTTTGCATGGTCCTTTCACTTTGACCGCCAGTCTATGGATGGTATGTTGTGCTCAAATTTAATCTTGTTCCCATGGCTATTTGGAAACTTTTCCAAAAATGAGAAGTAAAATGACTACCCAATCGGATACAATGGATAGTGTAACTCCATGTAATGAGAAGACTTTATCCACATACAGTTTAGATAATTGTTCCATTTTAAAAAGTTTCATTCACTGGTATAAAATGAGCTGATTTTGTTAATCTATCCACAATAACCCAGATTGTCTCATTACCTCTTCTTGTTGTAGGCAATTTGGTAACAAAATTCATTGTTATTAGTTCCCATTTCCATTCAGGCATTTCTAATTGTTGAAGTAATCCCAATGGCACTTGATGTGCAGTTTTAACTTGCGAACAAGTTAAGCATTTCGACACATAACTGGCTCCGCCCTTTTTCATTCATATCCACCAATAGATTTTCTTCAAATCTTGATACATTTTATATTTTCCGGGATGCATCGTATACTTGGATTTATGAGCTTCTCCGAGATCCTTTCTCGTCGATTTCCTATAACTGGTACCCAAATTCTATTCTCCATTCGGAGAATTTCATCATTTCCTTTGACTAGTTGAGAATTATATAAAATAAATTATAGTAAAAACCGAGAACATAGTCGCTGGAATCAATCCAAACGGGTGTCTAGAACTTCGGTTATGAGAATTTTAGTAAATAAGCGAGCAGGTACTTACCAGAATCTGTACGGCGAGTCGGAAGTCGGGTGTTGGTCATTACACTCAAAATATCGAGATAAAACTAAAAATCTTTTGGACTGAAAGCTAATTACAATCGGAAGGTATAGTAATTGAAAAATCATTAAAATTGACTTTTATGCCCTTAAACGGGTCAGAAAGCAATTAACCGACAAAACTCCACCAATCTATATTGATTGAGGGCTTTTGTTAGTTAGATAAAAACCAACGTTTTTCATGAAGACAACTTACCCAAACGATGAATGGAACAAGAGATAATCGAGGTCAAAGTGGTCTTGAACATCATAGTCAAACCGTAGATGAAAGAACTTGAGCAATCTTTATGAAGTTGATAAAGAAGAAGGTGGATTTCGAGATTAGGGGATGGCGGCTGATGTTTTCAGTAGTTTTTAGGGTTTAGAGATGTGTTTTGATTAAGTATAATGAATTATAACTTGTTTATGAAGTAATCCACCCGATTAGGAAACATAATAAGCTATTAATGAGAAAATCGGGTATAATAATTAAAATAATTCGGCTTGGACAACAAGAAAACGACTTGGGATCTGCAATAACATTTCTTTGGAGTTTAAGTTTCATTAATTTAATCAAAAATAGGAAAAATTGGCAAAATTAGTCCATGTAGTTCCCGAAAATGCATTTTTAGCCATTTTAAGCGATTTTAAGAGTTTCTAACAACTATTTGCCATGATTGAAAGTTATGAAAGTATAAAATAAGTTATACCATGTTAAATACCAACAAATATAAGTTTTAAATAGTTCGAAAGATCCGAATTACATTCCCGAATCGGTTTAAACATAAACGAATATAAATACGAAAAATCTGAGATGTTACATAAGTTTTATGATTTCATGCATTTTATAGCTTTTTTTATTTTTATTTTACCTTGAATGTTCATACTTGTTCATAAGTTTGTCTTCATGATCATGATACTTTTATCATAAAAATCTTATATTTTGGTTTTAAAAATCATTATGATCATGGATATCCAAGATAAACACTTTGTTTTTTCTAAATCTTGGATCAAACCTAGTTATTTTGCAAGAACAAGCATGAATATATATATTTATCTAAATCGTATGATCCATAAACTATTACACATTTTTTAAATAAGATGATTTGTACAAAATTATTTTTATTTATTTATTTTTTTAAATAGGACTAATATACTTGATATCTTTAAGTAATTAATTATTGTTTATTGTAGTTCAACATAAACTAGCATATATAATTTCTTTAAAATAATTCAAGTAAAAGCCTTTAAACTAATTAATTAGTAAATTAATTTTATTATGTTACCAAAATAAAGCAAAACATTTAATCATAATTTGTTTTTAATCTTGTTATTTAAGCTTATATTAATAAGATACAATTATTCATTTACAAATCATTATTCAACTAATAAATATCAAATGATTTACATAAACTTTAATTCATCTTAGTTAAACACATTTTTAATCAAAAATCTTTAAATTCCCAATTTGTCATAGTTTCTTTCCACTTAGACTTGTGTTAAAATCTAGCATACATATTACTTGTTTAGGATAATCCACCGTGATTCTCCGCCTCGTTTATTCAACTCTTTCAAACATTCATCCTCGTTTTCGAGGTGAGTTTTTCACACCTCCGTTTTAACGTTTTTATACTTTGGGGGTAGCATGTATATCTTATTCAAGCATTTACTTAGTTATTCTTTATTCAAACTACAACTCGTATTATGGACTTGTGTGTTTACTTGCTTACTTCCGTTGATTTCAATTTCAAGTGGTGGCTTCGATAAGTATGAACATACGTCCCCCTTTGCACTTTTTAGGACTGTCGTGTTATGAGTGGAAAAGGGACCGTCGATCTGAGTACGCTGGTTGTTACCAACTGGAAACCCTTGCTTGCGTTTATCTGAGTACGTTAGTTGTTACCAACTGGAAAGGACCTTACTTGCGTTTTACACTTGTTCACTGGATTGTATGATTTTCTTTACGTATATATCAAACTTGTGTGATTCTCACAAACTACTTGTTAGTTGACTTTATTTTATATACATGCTACAGCTACAATTATTAGAGGATGATACGTTGGAGAAGACATTAGAATTTAGGGTATTCTCAAAGTGGACAAGTTGATTAAATTGCTATTATTTGTCCTGTATTTCTTGTTTTTAAACTTGTGTATTTGATGTTGAAATTAATTAATAACAATATTGTCACTTAATAGTGTACATGTGTTTTAGCCGACAAAGAGTTCCTCGCGCATCACGACGAAGAAATAGCCAGTTGCTAGTGTGCCACAAAGGAAAAAATAGTCAGGTGAGTTTCTTTTGGTTCTGGCGTCTCCAAGCGTCGGCGTACCAGGGAACCGAATCCAGCAAAGTTTGTTTTTATCGTAAAATCTTCGTTTTAGCTCCGTTTTCTCCTCGCGTTTTTCCTACGTGATCGTATTTCAACCATCTATCATATATATAACATTCCAATATATTCATTTCCAATCCATTTTTATTTTCCAATTCTCTTTTTTCACTCTCTTGCATTCTCCCGTGTATTCGTTTCTTCATGATTTTGCTTTGTGTTCGCTCCTTTTGCACACAAACCCATGTAAAACATATAAATAAAGTATATGCTAATCATGAACAAAATGTGACATAATATAGCATGAAATATTATTACAAAGAGTGTGACAATAGATGTTTTTGCAACACATCAAACATTTCCATACTTAAACATTTTTCGTCTTCAAAAAATATACTTCACAATTGGAATTAGAATTCGAAATTGATCTTTAAAACATTTAGGTTGCATTATATTAATGCACAAATAAACACAAAAACCACGATTGCTGGTATTCTTGTCCAATTAAGCACCACCAACATATTAGTCCCTCAAATTGCATTTAAAATTATCTTAAAGTTAGATTATGGGTCCCACACTCAAGAAGCAACAAAAAGTGTTGGGAGAAATAAAAAAAAACACGAAAAGAAAACCTAAAATATGGGGAAAAAAGTAAAAAGTAACCAATTGAAATTGATAAAAAAAATTATTAAACTTCAAATGTCGTAGATTGACTATTAAAATTAAAAGTTATCTAAAGAAAAAGTTATCAACATAAACTGTTTAAAAAAAAAAGAATTAGTAAAGTTAAGAGACAGTATGATAATTTTGTTAAAGTTGGGGGTAAAATTTTAGAATGGTTACATTACACTAAAGAAAAAGAAAATTTGTAAGCCCAATGGCTGCCTGGCACGTGAACAAGTCCACCAATTATGGTTAAATGTCATGGACAATTGAAAATATATTAGCTAAATTAGATTCAACTATTAATGTTTTTAATAGCATTTACTTGTAAGGCCTCTTTGTTTATGTAAAACATCATTATATGTAGAACTATACGATGTCTGCTAATTCTTTAGCCGACCATCTTAAATAGTTGCTTTTAGGATATGTGTAATGTGTAATGGGCTCACACCCACTGCCACATAAGCTCTATGAGAGTGGAACACCGCCCCTAGACGTGAGTAGGAAAAGTGGGTGGACATGAGGTGATTTTAGAGCCAATTTAAAGAGAAAATTCCTTAAAATGTCCATTATAAAACTGTCAGTCCACCTGTTTTACAGATCCTGACCGTCTAAATTGTAAGCCAATAAAGTCAAGCCATCTGTTGACTATTAGTTCGGTCTGACCATTTTTTTGTTTAAATCTGATGATTTTTAAAGAATGTCGGAATGACAACTTTGATAGCACAAATATCAAAGGCGGCAACAAGTAACAATGGTGGTGGTTAGTGGTGGTGGCAATGTACTCAGAACACCACAAGTTGAGGAAAATCCAGTGAGATTTAATAATTTCCTACGAATCCTAAACGAACTGAAAACACTAACAATTTATACTTTACTACCCATCTCCACTTTAATAAAAACAAATTCCCATATTTAAACATGTTGAGACCCGTCTTATGGCTAAGCAAGATTTTCTAGAAGTTTGTGGGGAAGATGAAGAAATAGGGAGTTCCGACTAGATTTAAACAAACCTATGAGGACGACCGTTTATTGTCCACAATTGTGTGAACCGCCTATTTATTGTCCAAGATCATCGCGAGGATGACGCTATTTTTTGAAGATGGTTCTTGATATATTTTGGAAATGTTAAGAACCAACCATTTATTGTTCAAGATTGTGAGTAGCGTCCGTTTATAAATGAACATTTTAAGGATTTTTGAATTTTGTGAACATTCTTAGGAATGATGAGGTTAAAGAGTCAAAATAGACATATCTAGAACTAGTTTTATATCCGTCCGCTGGATGAGTAGTTCAATTTCATAAGGACATAAATATTTTTCCTGTGCATTCTAAAGAAAACAGAATAACTAACGTATGCAAAAATTTAACTATAAACATGTAACAAAATATGGGCATGGTCCTGAACACCACATTAACTGAAATACAACAAAAATAAACATTATGTAAATTTAACACAGGTACATTAGAAAAAAAAATAAACATTTAGTGATAAGGAAATTAATTAACAAAAAGAAAAACTCTATAAAAACATAATTGAAGTAAGCATTCCGTGACGGTGTTTGTGTTATCCAAAGCAATTTTCAACCAGTAAAATGCCCAAACCTATGAATACAACACCTCAAATTAGTTACAAATTCAAACAATAACCCGAGTTATATCCTAAATTACTGCAAAATTAATAATAATGAAACTCGTATTTGAGTTAGTTACAAATTAAATATTTTTGTTAATTAGATTGCATATAGAAGTTGTTTTAAAATATTCTGATTTTTATAATTTCTATAAATAATTTTGAATGAATAGTAATGAAAGTTTTTATTCTATTTGAGAAAATATTTATTTTATGGTGAAAGCGTTTAAAATTAATAAGTTAGTCAAACCTATTAAATAGATATTTATTTCAAAAAAGAGCATTTAAACAATTTATAAGATATAAAATTTGTTTTCAAATTTATTAAGTTAATTGATTACGTGTTTAAAGTTTTAAACTTAACATATTTAGATAAAGTCAACTATTATAATATTAAAAATGTAAAAATTTTAAAATGAATTATAATTTATTTTTTTGCGTCTATTGATTGATATACATAAATGCTCGTTAAATCAGTTTACCATTGTTTAACTAACATTACTTCACGATTGAAAAATTGGGAAATCAATTTATGAATGAGGAAAATAAGGAAACCCAATTTGATATTATGATCAATTAGTGAAATTAAACAAAATTTAAATACTAAATAAAGGAATGTGTTAAATATAATAAATTAATGTTTTAATTATTATAATCAGTTATGTTCCTATCCACATGTAATAAGATTTTCAAAATTTGAGAGCATGTTTGGGATTGAGTTTGAAAAATAGTTATTGGCTTATTGGTGTTTTCAAAAGGCCAATAAGTTAAAATTTGTGTGGCAATCATAATTTTTTTTTATTTTAGCTTTTTGAAAGGGATAAAAAGCAGTTTTTCAAAAGGCTCAAATCCTGGCTTTTCAAAATGGCTTTTTGAAAAATCCAATAAGCATTTTTCAAACTCAATCCTAACATGCTCTGAATTGATATGTCAACAAAATAAATTGTGTTTGAAAATATTATGAAAACTTAGGCTATCAAATTGTTTGGATGTTAGAATTGGAAGATTTATATTATGTTTAAAAAACCTATTAGTTAAAATGGATAAAAATATAATACGTTTTTTATTATACATTATTAAAAAAATTAGTGATATTAATATTTTGTGAAATTTGGAAAACGGTTTCTAATAAATGAAATTTCATATAACTTTGAAAAGACTAGAACAAATTATTTTGACTTTGAAAATAATTAAAGGTTTTAAAAAATATATATTAATGTTCAAATTAACATAAAATTAAGTTATGTTTAAAGTTAAACGTAATAAATGCTTTTATTTTTTATAATTAATATATATTTTTGAATTATGAAATTTGACTAAAAAACTATTTTTAATAATTTTTTTATTTGAATTATGAAATTCGAACTTTAAATCTCGTATATTATTATTATGTTTAGGTTTTTGGAAAGTTGTTGAAAATTTAAAAATATGTTAAAATTGTATTTAAAACTCTTAAAGTGTGAAAACTTTGTTAAAAGTAAAAAGTTGTTTTCAATTAATACGAAGATGACATGAATCTGAATTCACATTGAACAATATCCTTTCTATTGGTTTTAAACTTTAAAAATTTTCCTAATAATAGTTTAATGCATGTTATATTTTGCTTCATTTTTAATCATTTTAGCAAAATATATATGCTACTAACATTATTTACAATAAATAGTTTAATGAATACTTACAAATCGTCGTTGAACATCATCATCTTCACCATGAACTTTAACTTCAACATGAACATTCTTAACACAAAAATGCGGGTAACTACCTGCCTACCTTAACTAACCAAACACGATATAATAAATAGGTAAGGATAATATTGAAGTTATCCATAAAATTATTATCATACTATGATGTTCATTTGATTGATCAAGAATAAATGAATAACAAAGATAACAAAACTGATAAGTGAACAAATGAAAAGAGTAGAGAGTCAATCGAATTAGGGTTTAAAGTGACTGATTGCGCTTATAGTGGACAACAAAGATTGCAATTAAACTTTCAAACGGTAAGGGTTTTGATAACATATGATGTCAATTAAACATTAAAAAAACTTCGATCAAAAGAACACCTTAGATAGATAGAAGACTGAATTTATGATTGAAGGAGAACTGGAGAGGCGATTAGGGTTTTAGATAAAAGATATATCAAATAATATAGTACTTGAAGTTCCGGGTTGTTGAGTTAACGGGGCACTCGAAACCGTGAGAATTAAAACTTAAATGGGTAGCTGGGAATTTTAGGTAATAGTTAATGATTAATAAGGAAATGATCTATATGACATATAGGTGACATTCTATATGGACAACCTAGGTAAATACCATGTGTACACATTGTGTTGCTTTAATAAATTTTTTATTTTTAAAATTGATTAGACCAAAATGAACATTTCTAGAATTTTCCTTATAGGGTATTGAATTGGACAGATTATTTTTCTTCTTTTGCGTTTAGTTTCATTAGCGACAATGATCACCTCACCATTATTATTAATATTAAAGTCACAAAATTCGCTAGGCGTATTTTAGGTGGCCGACTGGGGAGTTGGGTATACTCAGAGTACTCATAAATGAGAAACATAAAGGAAATTAATTTTTGAATATATGTCAAATATCAAAATAATAGATAGTTATTATTTTGATATTTAACATATAATAACTAAAATAAATTTTAATAGATAGTTATTTCTAGATGCCAAAAAAATATATGTCAAATATCAAAGGTATACTAATATTTATAACAAAATAAATGAATATCAATATAAATAAGAGAAATGCATTTTTAATACTAAATTATTCTAAAATTTGCTAATCATTAACTAAAAAAAACAATATTCTTTTGTTAATATTATAGAAATATGAATTATGTCTTACTTTTTAAGTCAAAATAGGCTCAAGTTGACCGATTACATGCGATTCTGACTGAGGTTGACCACCTTTGATTGATTCTTATTAACTAGGCGGAGTTAAAGAAACTATTCTTGGCACCATACCTTGTAGCGAGTACCTAAGGAGTACTCGGCCTTGTAAACCTACTTTTACAACATTGATTATTATTATTATTATTATTATTATTATTATTATTATTATTATTATTATTAAGAAGTTTGGTGACGTAACCATGTGATTGGTCCACGTGGCTGGTCGACCTTTTTATTTGCTTTTAATTTGTTTTTCATTTTCAAATTTGCGTAGGTTCGTTGTCGTAAAACACGGGTTTTTTTTTCCGTTGATACCGTCAAATGATTTCGGCCAAATTCGCGTCAGCTCCCGGTCGCAACCTAAGGTTTTTTTTCCCCACGAATTTTTTTTTGTCCATCGATTCTGAACGAATTCATATCAGGTCATGGCCACAACGCGCGTATAATTTTAATTTTCGCCATGGTCTTTTTTAAGTAAATATGTTAGTTTGTAGTATTTTGAATGTGGACGAATTAACTTATTGCTTTAATTTCGATGTCGTAACCTGATATCAACCGAACTCGTGTCGGTTCGCCACCACAACACATAGTTTTCTGTGACGATTTAGTCCCGACAACGTCAATTCCGATTGAATTCCCGTTAATTCACAAACACGACGCGCGAGTTTTTTAATCACCTTTTTGTCCCTCGATTCTAGAATCAACGAATTCATATCAGTTCGCAACTGCAAGGAGCATGTTTTTTTTTTGTTCACCACATTTTTATATTTTAAATATGTTAAATTGTTGTATTTGGGTGTGGACGAATTTATGGTTTTTTCTATTTTTGGCGCCCTAAGCAGATACCAATCAAAGTGTCATAGGTTCGTAATCGCAAGTTCACAACGTGTGTTTTGTTATGTTAGTTTGCTGTATTTTGCGTTAACAAAGTTTTTTTTGAAGGGGGGGGGGGGCTTATTATTGGTTTTGTAACCCGACACTGATCGAATTCAGCTTGACTCGCAGGCGCACTGCACGACTTAGTAATTTGTATGAGTACGATTGTCAATAACATCAACCCGGCACAACGCGCCGGAAATCTTCCTAGTTTATATAACATATAGAAAGTTTGGTGTCGCAAGTGCCCTATTGGGTCACTTGGCGACAACAAATTGGTCCGTAATTTTTGTTTTGTTTCTTTTTTCTTTTATTGGTTTTTAGTTCAGCTATCATATAGAACGTGACCGAAACCAATAAAACGCCATTTTTTTTGTTTTTTTAGTTATGCTATCATAACGAACGTGATGGAAACCGACCGAATTCGTGTAGACTCACCGCCTCAACGCCCAAAACCAACAACGCCCGAGTTTTACCGACCTACGACACCCCATTGGTCTACTCAAGTTTTATATTATTTTTCTTGTTTTAGTTTCGATACCGTAACAAACATGACGGAAACTTACCACAAATAGAAATTTTGGTGTCACATATGCCCTATTGGGCCACTTAGCAGCACCAAATTGCTCCATAATTTATTTTATTTTTATTTTTGTGTTTTTTAGTTAAGCTACCATGCAGAACGTAATAGAAACCAACCGAACGCTAATATTTTGTTTTCCTTTTAATTCTGTTATCATAACGAACGTGATGGAAATCGACCGAATTCGCATAGACTCACCGTCTGAGTTTTATAGACCGACGACATCCCATTGGTCTACCTTAATTTTTATATTATTTTTTTAATTCTGATACCAGAACAAACATGACGGAAACCGACAGAATTCGCGTAGACTCGCCACCTCAACGTTCGGGACCGACAATGCTTGGGTTTTCCCAACGTCCGAGTTTAACGAACCATGCCACCCCATTGATCCACCTCAAATTTTATAGTTTGTTTTTGTTCATCCCTTTGCTTTAATTCCAGTATTGTATTGAATGCAAGTTTTTTTTTAATTTGATAATTAAACGGATTAACAAACGCAATATCTGGGACTGACTACACACGGGTTTTACCAACACCCAGGTTTTCGCATCATTTTGTTTTAGTTCTGGTGCCGCAACAAACGTAACCAAAACTGACTAAATTCTCGTCCAATCACCACCACAATGCACAGGGTCGGAAACATTCGGGTTTTACCGATCGAATAAACGTTGTTTTAAATATTTTATGGTTTTTACGTTAACTTGACAAGTTTATTTTTGGGTTTGGATTTTACCAACGTTGTTTATACGGTACCATAACGAATGTAGCCGAAACCGTACCTTTTCGCGTCAACTCACTGTCGCAATGCACGGGACCACAATGCTCAGGTTCTACCAACTCCCCTCTTTTATATGACCCAACGAGTGTTGTTTTTAAATATTATATTTGTTTACATGTTAGTCGTTTTACATGTTAATTTGACGATTTTATTTTTAGGTTTTAATACTTGGGTTTTACCATCGTTGCATATATCGTATCATATGTAATCAATATCGATTGAATTCATGTCGACTCGCCGTCCTAAAGCTCGGTTTTACCCGCTAGGGTTTCAACACTCGGGTTTTTTCAATTGAATCTTTTGGGTTTAATTATGATACCAACTGAACCCACATTAATGCATCGCTGCAATATGATGAGTACATAAACGGATCCAACCTCTCTTGTGCATGCTTATTATAAATGATAAATTTAATTGCAAGTATCATAAACTTTTTAACTTCTACCACATGTTCAAAACTTTCCTTCGATAATAACTAACACCATTTGAATTTCCAATCTCATCCTTATGTGGCCAAAAATGGCCGAACCCGAACCCACCAGTCTCATCTTCTTCTCTACCATTATCTATTTTAGACAAACCACATAATCAACTAACTATTTTTCTCAATTATGAGTGACCTCCAACATTTATTGATACAACTAATTGCTCACCACTTGTTCAAAACTTTCCTTTAATAACAAATAGATCTCCAACCCTCCATCGTACGGCTTCCATTACCTCCTCTTCATGTGGCCAACAATGGCCACCAATCTCATATTCTTCTTCTCCACCATATATGTAGCTCTCACTTACTCATACTACATCCCTCCAAACCTCTCCACACCCACTCTCAAACTCATCTCCCTCACTCCCATCTTCTACCTCTTCACCACCCTCCCCCTCCACCTCTCTTCCGTTTTAGCCACCGCAGTCGCCGCCTTCTCCTTAACATGGCTCGCCAACTTCAAACTCGTCCTCTTCGCCTTCGACAACCCCCCACTTTACCCTCCAAAATCATTATCCCAATTCATCGTCATCGCCTCTCTTCCTACCAAAATCAAATCCAATCATTCCTTCAAGGTTCACAATATCAAGACACTACCTCGGATACGCGTATTAATAGAATTATTGGCTTTCCCTTTACTTATCGGTTTAATTGAGAAATACAAACACTACTTGAATACGAATACGAATGTCGTATTGGTTACTTATTGTTTCCTAGTATTTATATTGGTAGATCTTTTGGTCTTTGTTTCGAGTGCGGTGGTTTGGATGGTTGTTGGCGTGGAACTTGATCCACCATCGGATGAGCCGTACCTTGCGACCTCGTTACAAGACTTTTGGGGAAGGAGATGGAACCTCATGGTAGCAAATATCCTTCGTCACGCTGTATACAAACCCGTGAAGCTAATGTTTTTGGGTAAGAAATGGGATTTTGCGGTTGCGGTTTTGGCAATTTTTTTGGTGTCGGGTTTGATGCACGAGTTGCTGTTTTATTATGTGGCTCGTGTTGCTCCTACGTGGGAAATGACGTCGTTTTTTGTTCTTCATGGTGTTTGTTTGGTCGTTGAATTGTTGGTTAAGAGTGCGTTGGCCGGGAAAGTGGAGTTTCCGGTGGTTGTGTCGCGGTTGTTGACGGTGGGGTTTGTGTTGGTGACAAGCTTTTGGTTGTTCTTTCCGCCGTTGATTGAGAGTGGGGCTGATGTTAAAGTGTTGGAGGAGTTTAAAGTCTTTGGGGATTATGTGAAAACTATGTTTGGATTGTGAGACTAATTTGTGCATGTAGGGTTTAAAAGTTGCATGTTTTGTATTTTGGTGGTCAATATACGTACTTACGTGTTAATAAGTTTGGGGGGAAATAATGTAGTTTGATAAGATGAATATATTGATCAATACTTTACTACACAATTCTTTTACTATTAGAAAAATTAATGATCAATACATTTTTAACACTTCCATAGCGCATGTATATATTACTACCCACTGTACATTATAACAAAATATTTTAAAATAATTTTAGGTTGGTTCTACGTACGGTTTAAGTTGAGTAAGGTTCATAAAATAATAAAAATACGGTACAATAAAAAATACATCTTCATTAGAAATTAGAAAAACACATAATAACATATATAATGAACATGGTGCCTTCTTAAGTTGTGGCCCTTTGGTTAAGACTAACATAAGTGATAAGACAGAAAAACTTAATAAATATTATAAACTAATTTGAGTCTTTGTACGTCTAATTTGGGGCAAGTAATTAACTAATCCAATGATAATTTCAATTTGTCTTGGAAGTCTTCTACGTGGGCCTAAATGTTGAAGGACAATCAACTTGTTTGATACGCAAACGAATAAAATAACTGTTGTTTGATGCAAATTGACCGGGACTTGTATTGGGTTGACTATAGAGAGTAGAGAAGAGAAATCACATGACTTATATTGTGTTGATTATAGACACCCCATTTGTGGGCGCCGGCGACTTTAGTTTGTATATATAAAGCTTGATATGGCATACATGTTGCTGTATTGGATAAAAAAAGGTAATCAACACACTTTGATAAAATACAATGACAGTTAATATGTGCCACAAGAATTTTGTGCCTCGTGATTTCTTCTATATTGCTTTGGTAATTGTGTTTCTATCATTTAAGACTTCAATTGCCACTTCCATTCGCCACCAAGTAGGAAAAGGAGCTGGCATCGATAAGGAGAGAGATGCTCTTCTTCATTTCAAAGAATACATTCATAAAGATCCCCACGGAAGACTCTCTTCATGGACAACTGATAAAGAAGCCAATGATTGTTGTAAATGGAGTGGAGTCAACTGCAACAACAAAACTAGCCGCGTCACCAGACTTGACTTGAGTTTTGGATATCTTGAAGGTAAGATTAGCTCGTCATTGCTTGACTTAACGCACTTGGATCATCTTGACCTTTATAGAAATTCTTTTAGTGGAACCATTCCCAACTTTATTGGTTCCATGACTCAATTAAGGTATCTTAACCTTGGTTTGAATCATTTTACCGGAAGCATTCCCAAGTTTATTGGTTCCATGACTCATTTAAGGTATCTTGACCTTAGTTGTAATGATTTTGTTGGACCCATTCCCAAATTCATTGGTTTCATGAATCAATTAAGGTATCTTGATCTTGGTTTAAATCATTTTACTGGAACCATTCCTCCAGAACTTGGAAACCTCACGAACTTACAAGAGCTTTCACTTAAATTTCTCTACAATTGTACAATTGAAAATCTAGATTGGTTGGCACATTTGTCTCAACTCGAGTACCTTATTATGTCATGTGTTTCTCTCAGGGGTGTGGATAATTGGGTCAATGTGATTTTAAATCTTAAAAAACTATTATTTTTAGGTTTACAAGAATCCGACCTATCATACGTCATGCATCCATATTCTTATTCCTCTGCCAACACTTCTTTGTCTTCAAATATTTTTAAACTGTTTCTCGGAAACAACAATCTCAATACATCCATGTTTCATTGGCTGTTCCCATTAACTGGCAATAGACTTGAACAACTTGATCTTGGTGGCAACAAGTTAGATTGGATACCCGAATATCTTGGAAATTTGTGTAGTTTGAGATTTTTATATTTTGTTAATAATTCAAGCCCTATCATGTTCCCTTATTTCATGAAAGATATGTCTGGATGCACATTGGTTACATTACAAGTGTTGGATGGTTCAAGTAGCCATTTTATAGGGGCATTGTCCAATGATATCCAATTGTTTTCATCCCTACAGTATATCATGCTTTCTGATAATCAGTTAAATGGAAGTATAAGTGAAAAAGTGTGGGAACTGCCTAATCTTCTTTTTCTTAACATTTCTTCAAATTCTTTTAAAGGCGCTCTCTCCAAAAACATTGGAAAGTCAAAGATTGCGACAAAAAATCTTTCAAACAACTCACTTGAAGGAGTGCCTATAATATATAGCATTTCAAACCTTTCTCGTATAGAAACGATAGACATGAGCTCCAACAACTTGTTTGGTCCTATACCAAATTTTTCATCCAATCTGGTATGGTTAGACCTTTCAAATAACAAACTCTATGGAGGAATCTCTTTTTTGTGCCAAATTGTTGAAGGGTCTTTGGTATTACTTGATTTATCAAACAATTCATTGACTGGACAAATTCCAGACTGTTTGTGGCATTTCAAAGAACTAAGAGTTCTTAATCTAGGTCAAAACAAACTTTCTGGAAGGCTTCCTTCTTCTTTAAAGTACTTGATTAGTCTCGAGGCTTTGTCCTTAAACAACAACAACTTCTTGGGAGAGTTTCCTTTATTCTTAAAGAATTGCCAAAAGTTAACCTTTTTAGGATTGGGTGTTAACAATTTTTCTGGTCATGTGCCTGCTTGGATCGGGGATAATTTACCAAGCTTGTATGCTCTCAGTCTATCATCAAATAACTTTTTTGGAACTATCCCATTACAATTATGTCAATTAGAGAATTTAACAATTCTGGGCTTTTCAATGAATAAACTTGATGGAACCATCCCTTCATGTCTGAATAATTTAACTTCCATGGTGCAAGGTGGATTCTCATTTGACCAAAATGTTCATTATTATTATGAGACCATTTATGCTAATGGTACTTACCTTCACATCGGGCATGTTGACCATGTGATGCTCAAGTGGCAAGGAAGTGCACGCGAATTTAGCACAACTCTAGGGTTGGTGAAGAGCATTGATTTATCAAGAAACAATCTAACCGGAAGAATTCCGCATGAACTAACCAATCTCCATGAATTGGTTGCATTGAACTTGTCAATGAATGCTCTCTTTGGAGAAGTTCCACCAAAAATTGGTTTGATGAAAAATCTTCTACATTTGGATCTGTCTAGAAACAATCTTTCTGGGCATGCTTTCTTTCTCTTTATGAATAGCATGGAAAATTGGGTTTATGTAAAGGTGATGTTGTTCTTTGCTAAATTGCAAAGAGATGCATATGCATAGTATTGTAGTCTACTCTTGAAATTTCATCATTTTATTCCTAGTTACTCACTTTTTTTTATAATTTTTTTTCCTTATTCATGTTACACTTGTATTCTTGTTCATTGTCAATGAAGTTCCTATATAAACCATGGTTCACCATTTCCCCAGGTGGTGTGAAATCACGAATTGGTTAAAAAATATAATAATTTGGTTATTGAAAATAAATGCAAAAAGAGGTAATGATGAGGAAATACAAGGATATGCGAGAATATAATAGATTAGAGAGAAAGTTATCTTGGTGGTGGGATAAGACTTAGTGACCATAAGGTCCTGGGTTCGAATCTCACAAGAGGGGTTTTTGTCAAATATTGAGTTTCCTTCTGACTTGGTGGCTTGGTGGTGGATATGATCGCGTGGTACCACTGGTGGCACGATGATACTCCAGTGGTCCGTGAGAGATCCAAATTAGTCATTCAAAAAAAGAGAGAGAGAGAGAGAGAAAGTTACTGCTTTTGGAAGAAGCTAGTGTGAAAATCTATATAAATGACTATGCATGTGCATATGAATGCTTTTAAGGTTTCATCGAAGATAGTCTGGAGTTAATCATACGAAAGAATATGTCTTCCAAGACAGGGGTGGCCCTAAGGATGGGGAACGCGGCCATCCGGCTGGGCATGGTTTTCTTTGTTGGCCCAAAAGTTTAAAAAAAACTCATGACATTATGTATATATTTTTAGAATACCTAAACACTTATAAGTCTGCTTTCGTGATAAATTCATTCTAATATCATGATTTGACTAATCATTATGTTTATTGTTATTTTAATCATCGTTTAGAAAAATTAGTTTTAATTATTAAGTTCGTTAAGATATAAGGACATCTTTTTTTCTAACTCAGCCAGGACATGTGAATTCTCAGAGCCGCCAATATTTTTATGTTTCAATTGTCTTTGCAAGGATCCACTTAGGTGTTGAAACAACAAATATCTTTTAAAAGATATGAGAGACTTACAAAAGTGGAATTTATGAACTCTTGTGTTGGATCGAAATTTCACACTCATCAAGTCATCATGTGTTTTCAATTATGCAAAAGCATGGACATGCCCCTCTTAGACCATGCGTAGTGGCTTGTGGAGTAAAAACGAGCTCAAAAATGCGATAAACACCGTCCTCTACCTCATTTTCCTCTTCGTAATGGTTGACCAATCAAAACTCTTGGTTTTTAATTCATATTTTTATCTATATCAAAAAATTTAAAAAGTAATAATTGTGATTGAAAGGGGATTGTGTGGTATTTTACCACTAAGCCATATTTTTCAAAACTAGTCATTGCTGACTAAGACGTCAAGTTTCAAACAAGGGATTATTCCATAGAATAATAACCAAATTTTAGATTTATTTTAATCAGTTCACTGGTGTAAAGTTTTGCTCTATTTAGGTCATTTAACCTTTATTTAGTGTTTCAATTCTAGATATTTGATCTAGATAGAAGGTTGACTACATTTGATCAATTCTTAGTAACTATGTGGAATTGAAGAAACTCTACTCGGCGCGATACCTTGTAGCGAGTACCCGGGAAGTGCTCGGCCTTTGAAACCTACTTTTACAACATTGATTTTCAGTGAAACGAATTGTTTTAAGATCATAATCTTTCATCGTCGTCAATCATTGCTTAGGTAGATTGATGTTTAATCTTTTCTAAAACAGCTAAACGTGATGATAAATTTTGACTATTGACGTTAAACACTAAGCATACCTAAAAATGATTAATTGACTCAACAATGTTTTAAAAATTCAGAATTAAAAGTGACAAATGGTTTATCTATGGTGTATCGATGCTAAAGAAACACAAATTTGATTTATTACGCCTATTTTTAGCCAACTGATATTTTATGGGTTTCAAGGTTTATGAGTTCATTTGTTGTCTGTTTATCTTCCATTCGCTGAAGCCGTACGCTTAGAATGTTAAGCGTATGAGTTGTTTAAATGATTAACTAAAATTTCAACGTATGGGTGTTCATTCGTTGATTATCAATTACTGGTCATTCATTTGTTGAAAATTTCAAGAGAATGGACAAGATAATGAGGTGTTGACTTCCTTTGACCATGATGGAAGCGCATAAGTCACACGCTGATGATTCTAAGCAAATGAATCTTCATTCACCACTTAGATGAATTGTATGGATCATGGCTTATCATTAAGTGAATGAACCTTTTGCTTATCTTAGTTGATAAGACGAATGAGGGTATTTCGGCCATTTTTATGATTGTTTTCAAGTGTTAATCATCTCATTTGTACAGGATGGCAGACCAAGCTGAGAATATTGTACCCGTGGCCCAAGCAAAGCAAGAAGTAATTCATCAGGCCCAAATTATTCAAGAGCAGCAATGGACTGTTGAGAGAGTAACGTGCTTTTGCAACCATGGTGAAAATATTGGCTGAGTAACGGGCTGTTTAGAGAGTTTAAAAAACAACCGTGAGTCAACGAATGAGAAGTCATTCGCTCAAAGCCCATTTTATATTCTGATTCCCATACGCTGAATGCAGCATTCGTTAATTTTTCAAACCCGAATACTCAACCCATTTAAATTTTAGGATCTTCTTTTAATTTCTTAACTTGATCGTTAACCTTATTTTACACTTTAATCAAAGTCTAGGGGTTAACACTGTCAATTTCTAAACTTTCTACGAAAACTTGCTCTTTGCGTAATCGCATGGTCAAATTTAATAAAGTTCTCATTCGTCATTTATTATTATTGTTATTATTATTATTATTATCAAATCCTAAATTATTTATTTTATATTATTAACATTATTTTCATATGTGCAAACACTTAGATCTATATAATTGTTAATTTAACACGTTGAACTAGGTATGTCTTGATAAATATTTTAATATGTACCAAAAATAATTATGGCCATCTTAAATTAATTTTTATCCGAAGTATTTTACTTGGCATCTTTTATTAATAGAAAAATATCCTTCGAGCATATTCCAAACACAACTTTATCTCAAACACTTACCTATTTAACCCCCTTCTAATCACAACTACAAATACCCTTCATTTTCATTTTATTTCTTTTTCTCATTCATCTTTGTTAGTGCATACGTCTATCGCTTCCGTCTTTGTCAAATGAAGGTGAGTGGAGCTTTAAATGAGCTAAAATTTTGAGCATTTTATATGGAGTAAAAATGAAGATTTTATTATGTGGAGTGATAGAGAATTTGAATATGAGTATGTGGGCGAAAACGACACGTAAAACGGAGCTATAACGAAGAAGTTATGCGCAAAACAGTTTTCTGCTTTTCCGGCGCATAACTTATGCGCCCGAAAACATATGTGCTGAAACATATGCGCTCTAACTTATGCGCCGCATAAGTTCCAAACAGCCAATATATAGGTCGTTTGGCCTTTGTGTTCAGTTGTCCTTCTGACCTTCTAGTTGAGTTGGTCCATATTGTATCTGAATTTTACATTGTCATATCTTATGTACCTATCATTGCTATCAATGAATGGATCAACTCAACTAGAAGGTCAGAAGGACAAATGAACACAAAGGCCAAACGACCTATATACAGGTTGTTTGGGACTTATGCGGCGCATATGTCACTTATGTGTTCTAAACGCTAACGTACAATTCTAAATCACATGCTATCTTGACCTAACAAGACAAGACCTAAGAACTAGACATTTCATGCTCTAACAATCTCCCCCTTGGATAGTGCTTGGTCTTGTGGAATCTAAGCAAATAGACATGCCATGCTTCAACAAATTGCCTCAACAATCACCTTCTCAACCAATACCACACCCTTATCAATAGAAACCAACTTTGTAATATTTGCTTGTGTCACACCCCGACTAGCACAATGCGGAAGTGTAAAACGGGAATGTAACAGACACCTCTGGTATCAACACATTGTTTATAAAGAAACATTACAAACTAATTTACAATATATTTCATTTCTTTGCTCTATCATTGTTTTACAGTCTAGGTGATACAAATAAAACAAGTTCATTAACTATATGTTCTTACTACTAACACCCTTACCTCTATTCACATAGCATCAACTACACACCTTAGGCAAGTAACAGATCACCAAATCATTCCGATTTAGGTACACCTGAAAAGCAGTTTAAAACGGGTCAACTACTAGAGTTGGTGAGTTTCACGAGTTTCAAGAAAACAGTA
Source organism: Bidens hawaiensis (assembly GCF_021521415.1). Classification (NCBI taxonomy): domain Eukaryota; kingdom Viridiplantae; phylum Streptophyta; class Magnoliopsida; order Asterales; family Asteraceae; genus Bidens; species Bidens hawaiensis. The sequence goes on along the minus strand of NW_027495087.1, from coordinate 187,773 downwards.
ATGAGTATTCACAAGTTAACACTTGTAATCATGAAATAAGTATGTATGTATGTAAATGATGTAATTATGCTAAGCTACAGTGACGCCTTGACTGTATGTGCTGCGTGCATCCATTTCCCACGCTCAATCAACCACTGTGGCCCCTTTCCGCCCACAACATGCCCCAAGTAGCTATGTCTAACACTACATAGCGTGTTGTATAATTATGATCATGTGCAAACGGGGTAAAGTCTCAGCAATACATGCCGGCTCCGTTTGGGTTTGTCAAACCAATAGTACTATTCACAAGCCACCGGCTCGAAGTTAATCACTGTGTTAGTGGGGACTTTCGTGTGTTAGCACTTAGATAATTCACATCAATACATGTTTCAGATATGTATATGTAATCAAACATGCTTTTCACCCCAAAAGTTCGTAAAACTGTTTAAAGAGTGGGGTCATGAAACTCACGGTTTAGTAGATAATCAGTACTATATCAGCTCGTGGTTTGCTCGGTCCGCTATCAGTAGTTCCTATAATCAATATTATAATAATATTAATATTTTAATATTATTATAATCTCACTACTAAACTGCTCTGTATAACTAATCTGGGTGTAGCTGGAACGCCCAGAAAGTGGCAATAGACTTAGGTTGTGATGTTGTTCAATGTCTAATACTTAAAACTGAACTTGGCTCAGATTCCCGTTTTCCAGGCCGGGCCAAGTTGTTCGTTTACGCGTTCAGAAAACAGTTATGGGAAAATAAGCATGGGTAAATGTATTGGTTAATAAAATGATTAAGTTATAAAGAAGGATCACATACTGGGGTCCTGGATTAGCCACAGGGCCCGTTTCCGTTTATTCAGTTTGATTTGAGAAGAAACGCGCACAATCCACTCGGATTGTCCAGGTTTCTCATAGAAAAGTTCGTTTTTACCTAATTAGTCCACAAATATGATTTTTGATCACTCTTGATGTCTTGACATTCCCGCAGATTCGTTAATCGCGAACTTGCCGGTTTTTATAGAAACTGAATTTGTTTAATATTCAAATTAGCATAATTAAATTACCGTTAATCATTAAATTATGAAAATTTAGTCACTTATCAATTAAAATATGTAGATTTTTATAAAAACATTTCTGGAATTATTCACTGATTTATTAATTTATAAAAATTCATTTTATCAGCTATATTTCGCCTGAAAATCGTCCGTTTACCCCAAACAATTTCCAAAAATTCCACAAAAATTCCTGAATGCTCAAATCATGTCCCAAATAAACCTGTATCAATTCCAGAATGTAAAAAGCTCGTGCGATATTCTTTTCGACCCAAATTCGGCTATAAAAATTCACACGAACGCATATAAACAAAACACCTTTAGATTTCTCCAAATGATCCCAAAATTCATAATTTTTGAAGAATTTTAGCTATTTTTCCCAAATAAACGTCCCAATTCAGTAATAAATTCGCCAAATATTCTCGGATGGTCGAAAAATTACCAAATTTAAACAGGGACTCAATGACATGGTCCCTGATATCCCTGAATAATTTCAAGGCCTAATAATATGCACATCACAACCTTAACCTAAACAGCCCGTAAGCGAGTGTTTCGGCATTACCTTAGCGGTTTTGGTTCGTTTCCGCCTTTCTAATCAACTTTTCAAGCTCTTGTGCTCCTATGTAGGCTAGGTACAGGTCCTATATCACAAACCAAGCAGGTTTCATCAATAGAACAGCCCTTTAACTTAGGGTTTCGGCTAGTGCACAAAAACGAACTTTTGAACCGTAAAAACGCCGTTTCAACCCTTTAATCCGTGTTTATGGCCAAAAAACTATCAAAACAGGTTCCTTACCATGTGTATGATCAAAACATGTTTATGAACCATTTTTAGGATTTTTACATGGTTAGGAATGATTTTTAGCAATTAAGACATGTTTTTATGGTATTAATCAAGGTTAAACAAGTTTAAAAGCTACTTATTTAAGTTGTTACCTTAGGGTTTTGGAAGATTTCTGGAAAAGTAACTTGCAGCTGCTTGGACTCCAGTTTTTTATCAAGTGAAATGAATAAAAATCTTAGGTAACAAGTTTTATAAAAAAAATGGGGGTGGGTTTACTAAGCTGATCGGAATTCCTTATGGGCCCATTTTGGGCTGTTTTGGCCCAATTTTCTTATTTCTCAAACCCAAATACGAAAAGCCCAGTCCAAATTTAGTTCGGGTTCAGTTTTTGGAGCGAAAAACTTATCGGGTGCATAAACAGTGCGAAAACGTGTGTTTTTCGGCTAGTTTTGAGTAAAATTATAAAAACATACTATATGTTTGTAAAAATCAAAAATATTTTCACGGATCGCTTAAAACATTTCAAACAAGTGTTTGGTAAGTCTTTTTCGGCTTATCGAATGATACAATGCTTGGTTTGTAACTATCTTTCGCGTTTAAATCTATAGCGGGTAGTTAAACGAGCATGTTTTCGTTTAACTTGTTTGCTATAGAACTAAGGCCATATTACTAATATTTTAGCTTGTATAGATCGTATATCACTTATAGATGGCCTCCAGAGATATCTAGGTCATAACCCGACCCGTTCGGTTAATCGTTCATTTGTTACGCAAAAGGCGTTTATTTGCTTAATCGGTAAATACGTACTGAGGTGTACCTTGTTTTGGCTCAAATGTCACAGCTTGAAACAAAAGATTGGTCCAATTGAAACCTTCATCGGCTTGTGATGCATGACAAGCCTTAGGTTGTATGATGAAGCTTCAACCGGTTTATTTCAATTGTTGACTTGTTCACTTTAATTCTGAGAAGTTCTGTGGTAAATAGCCTGTTTATTGTAATCTCTACCAAATGGATTTGCGCCATTATCACCAACTTCTCGATTTGTACACTCCCTCTTGAAGTGTCCCTTCTCTTTGCATCTAAAGCACCCGACTTTAGATTTTTCAAATCCAAATTTTGACTTTAGATTTGTTAAATCTTTTAGCCCTTCGGATAACGCTAGCCATACACCAACGTGTATCAAGCATCTCCATTTCTTCTGGGTCAATTTGATCATAATCCTCCTTGGTGATGTTGAAGTTCCCAATTCTTCTTGCTATCAAGCATTCATAAGACTCCAACACTGAACCTAAGAAAGCCATAGGCTCCTTTACATTATCAGTAGTCAAGCCGTAAGCGTTTTTGATATTGACTACTATGTTGCATTGCAGCACATCAGGTTTTGGCTTTGAAAGGTAGAATGAGAATATTGTTAATCAGTTGGAACGGTTCCCGAATAGCTACTGCTGTATTGAAGGGTCTGAGGAATATTCCCAACAAAAGCAGTTCCAGTACTTTCAGTACAGTAAGCAGTATTAATTTAAGGATTTGGAGCAACCACCGATTGTAAACTTTTATAGTAAAGCCCAATATCCTGTGAGACGGCTGAACTATTTATTTTCTATTGTTCCTTAATTCCAATTCCTGAGCCTCTAGCTTTTCAATGGATCGAGCAAGGTTCAAACAAGCATAAGCTACCGGATTTGACTGTTGGATCATAATAAATGTTCCCTACTATTCCGGCAAAGCATCAGCAAGTTTGTCAATATATTCATACTTCGGTTTCTCGATTCCCAATTGCTTTATTTCATTCACCAGATGGCAATAGCATTCAATGAGTTGAGCGAATGATTTCACCTTTTACCATCGTGAATGTATCAAAAGAGCCATTTTACTCTTCCTCATGTTGGGATTTCCTCTGTCTTTATTCAATAAAGCCTGTCAGATTGAATAGCATGATCCATTGTGTTGTAGTAATTGGAAAATTTATTCTTTAATTGCTTGTTGGAAAAGGTTTAACATTTTCTTCTCCCTAAAAACAATAGCTTTACCCCTCTAATCGATTTGTGAAAGTCGGTAGTTGGTTCCATTCTTATTCTACGGGATTTTGTACTCTTCTTCCACAGCTATCCACGTATCGTAGTTCATCGCCTGAACATACGTCTTGAACTTATCAGCCCATGATGGATAACCTTCCATTCTTAATAGCTTAGGGTGTTTGTTCGAGGTTCCCATCTCATTCTCAAGGTTAAGGTTCTGAAGTAAGCTCAAAGGTTAAGACACAAGCGCGCTCAAATTATCCATTTTCAAAAAAACTTGGTCAGCGGATAAGTGTTAGGGTCAACGCATATGTTTCCCAAGCAACGTATAAGTTTGGCCAGCGAGTAAGTTTCCTGTTCAACGTATAATTCCAAAGTCTACAAATGGTCAACGTGAAAGTTTCTCCTCCGTATAAGTGTACTTATACGTCGCGAAAGATATGCACCAACAAACAAACTTATACGTGATAAGACTTAGGCACCGCGAATGATAAACATGAACATTTTTGCCATTTTGGAGATGAAATCAATTATGAATGATTCTAAAACTCCGAAGGGTTTATCTTGGCTACTGATAGGACATTGTGTGAAATTTGGAGAGATATTTGGCAGTAAAATCTTTAGATATGATGAAAAGTCTTGTAAAAACGATGAATCTTCTGGTTTCCAAGTAGATAATCAGCCCAAAGGCTTTGATACCACTTGAAAGATGATGTACGCTGATGTCGTGTAGTGACGTAGGATCGACGTTTAGTACTATCTACCTTCACTTCAATGTGCTGAATCCATTAAAGTCGCAAAAACACAAGAATCACTTTCAAATATTCATATATATCACCAACAAACAAACTATAGACTTGATATGACAATGTCAAAACATAAAAATAATCTGAGCAATCTCAAAACAGCTTACAAAACGCATAAGGCCAACTATTTATAGACTTGACAAATCAGCATATGCGGCGCATATGTTATAGGACGCGTAACTTATGCGTTGCATATGTGATTATTAGTTAATACATACAAAATTTGGCATTTACGACAATTCCTAATACATACAAGACCCTAGTTATAGTGTAGGTTCCCAGCCGGATCTACACGAGATATCGCGTACTACGTAGGTGCGGAATCCCTACGTAAGACGTTACGAGTATAGAAAACAATACGAGCTAACACACGATACGATAACCAAACACACGTTGTATTCCAACCGTAAACACGTGATACTATGATCACTGGATACAAAACTCTCTAACTCAAATACACAAACTCAGATCTATCTTCTATATCGATTAAGCCGTAACAAACAACTTATATAGACACGACAACTTCGCCTGGTATGTTCATGCGAAGTTGTCCCTAACTTCGCTTGACTAACAAGTTCGCCCATATAAGCGAACTTGTTAGTAACTTCGCTTACATACAAAACTCAAATCTAACTAACACGATTACAGACACTCGACAATGAACTACTGACATCATGCACCAACAGACTCCCCCTTGGCAGTAGCTTCATCTCTTTAGCTTCAAACACGTGTCTTGTAATCTTCAATCTTCTATCCTCAAGCATGCACTCCTTCTCGAACACAAACCGAGACAACTCTTTGATATTTCCTCGCTTCGTCTTTCCAAGCAGGAATATAAAATATCTTCTTGTCATTCAACACCTGCAAATCAGCTTGCGATAAGTTTACCAAGTGCATCGGATCGTACACTCTAAGCAGCTCTTGTTCATCTTCGTCTTCCATCACTGCCTCAGCTGTCTCACAATCTACAAACCACCACTTCAGGTCTTTAAGCACATCCTTGGGCATTAGCTTCATCGGTACTTCTTTCAAACACCGGATCGGTTTATACTTCATGACCATCCAAGGCTTTCCATCAGCTCTCAAACCTCTATCCTTATCTTCAACAAGTTTTCCCTTTTGTGGCTTCAACAGCTCAAATTTCTTCTCTTTTATACTTTCTTTCCACACAATTTTCCCAATGACTCTAGCCATATTATCGTCACTTCTGTTTATCAATCCCAATCTGGCTAAGTCTTTCACTTCACATTCTGGCAGTGTATTCAACGATCTTAACATCCTTCTAAAGTACTGAACACCGTCATACCTTTTAATCACGAAGAGCCTCAACTGCTCATCATATATCCAGCAAATAATCCCTTTCTTCGCTTCAGCATAGCCTTTAATGTTGTAACTCTTCTTAAACATTGTAGGGACCGCCGGTTTCTTCATTTTGACGAACCACTGAGCATAGCCTTCCTTCCACCTAGGCTGCTCTTCCCATTCAGACTCATCATTCCCAATCTGTTGACTCATATCTACATTCTCGACTTGCGGTATCTCATGCTCCACATTCTCCTCTACTATCTCTCCCTCTTCTATCTCTGTATCAATCACAATCTCTTCACCAATTTTCTCTATCACATCACTCGGTAGTACATCATCATCATCAACCAAACCATCATCCATCTCCTCTACGTCCACCACCACCACATCATCACCACCAGCTGCAGATGTCGACTCCCCCTGAGTTGTGGAAGTTCCAAGAGCTTGATCAGTTCTTGGCAACTCACCACCTGCATCTTTCAATGCATTGGGATCATCGTCTCTATCATATCGTCTCTTGGTCCTCAACTCGTCGCCTTTACAGCTCGTCTCCCCCTGAGATGCCAAGAACTCCTTGAAAGCATCTATGATTTTTCCATGTTGTACTAGGAGGGACGACTGCATCTGATTCTCTGTAACTAGGCGCTGAATAGCCTGGGTCTGGATAAGATTAATCCTTGACTGCTCTGCCACGACCCGTTCCAGTGCTGCTATTCGTTCTGAGTCTGATAGGGTTGCATCGAAATCGAACCTCATATGCGATAAATCTTGAGTGTACTGAGGAGGGATTTCCGATGTCACCGGGACCTCAGAAGTAGAAATAGACGTAACCGCAGGTGGTATCGTCACCGATAGCCCTGCAGTGGCCACAATAGTCGACTCTATAAATTGTGCCACGACCTCCGATGGAGTAACTGTCGGAGGCGGCAATGAAACGATCTCAGGAGTCGAAAGTTGGAAAGTAGTGGGTGGGAGGCCAAATGTAGACGAGGTAGCCACCACGGGAACACCCGTAGCGCTTGGCCTCGTAACCTGTAGTGATGAGGGAACCATTGTCATACCGGATAGTGCTGGTGGAGTGAAACGTACCACCCTAGAGCTCTCACCGGCTCCTGATCCTGCACCTATCCGTTCCCTTCTTGACCTCCGGATCAACTGTTGTACCTCTTCCTCATAATCTGACTCACTATCATCAACAGTTCTCTTTCTCTTCCCATGTAGTCTTTCTCGAGTCACACATAATCCTTCTGGCCTCTGCCACTTCATCATCAGAATCAGAGCCAGCCACCGTTGTAGCTGCCCTAGTAACATTCACAGTCGAAGCACGTTCAACCGGGACCTGTACGTTCTCCTCTGGATCCACCCGATCCATATCAAAGAAGCCTTGACCACCAAATTCTGCATCAAGGTCCACGTTCTCCTCCGGTGACACAACAGGAGCAGCAGGTATAGCTTGAGGTGCTCCTGCCTGTTGTGGTGCCGGGTCCCTAAACTCGTCCCCTCGTGCAGGCACATACCCCGGGTTGATCAAGTACCCAAAGAGTGGAGTATGTCGAGGACGAAGCTCAGGTTTGCTCCTCGCACTGGAGGATCTACATTGGGCGAAGATCCGTTTGTTCACACTCTCAACGTATCGGATCGGACGGCGCTGAGGAAGCGTTGGAGCAACATGATTCAAGATCATTTGTAGGAATCTTGGATACATGATGAATCGCTCACGCGCCATCGCTCTTCGTTGACGATCAATCTCGTAAAAGACCATCTGACTAAAGCTGAATCGCTTGTTGTAAATCAGGGCAGTCATCGCTGACTGCATGGTCGCGCCCATGCCATCAGTGCCCGCCTTTCTCCCTGACATGCATACAATCATGACGTGTATGAGAAAGCGCCACTGGTCAAGTAAAAAGCCTTTCCTCCTCTGTGTATCCCCCAAGGGACCAGAGTATCCCATCCTTAAAAACGCTCCATCACGGAAAGGAGCTACAAACTCTGTTGGGTCATCCCTGTCTCGTTCCCAAATCGTAAAGCCGCCCGGATTTGTTCAGAAGAGAACTGAAAAATAAGATTGTTGACGGTTGCGCGCATCACCGGGGGCTCGACTCTACAGTCGTATTCCACTGTCTGCCAGAAATCCTCAATATTGGGCAAGGATATTGGCAGAGTTGTTGTAATAGCGTGGAATATCCTCGAGCATAAAAGAAATGTGATGATTTCGCGGAAATCATCAACTCCGCTCGCCTCCGGGTCTAATGTTATGTACATGTTGTGACCCGGGAAGAACTGTCTCTGGTGATCACCTCCGTCATCACCGCCTGCACCACCTGCTCCAGCAACAGCAGCCATATCTGCAACAAACAGGTTAAGTTAGATAAACTTCAAAGCGAATCACAAATTCGCCTGTTACCATGAGCGAAGTTGTGATCAATTCTGTATAGGCGAAGTTAAAGATGAGGCGAAGTTGGGAAACAACTTCGCTTCAACTTGAACTTCGTCTGAAAATAGTTAAGTAAAATGGTCCAGGCGAAGTTACGGATAACTTCGCCTAATCACAACATCGCCTCATAAACTGTTTCAAAATCAATAATCAGGCGAAGTTAAACCTCAGGCGAAGTTACGGATAACTTCGCCTAAACTGTAACTTCGCCGAATTTGAATCGGCAACAGTTAGGGATTTTGAACGACGTGTAGATGATGATTTCGGAGATCGAGGACTCCGAAATACATGATTTTATGAAGTTTTAGACGTTCAAGTAGTTTACTATCACGTAAAAACAAGTTTGAAATCAGGTGTTTAAGGTTTCGAAAGACGAGGTCGATAATCGAGTCGAAACGACCGATGATCAACCTCAAAAACATTGATTATACGATACTATAAACCCTACACACCTTTAATCTGATTTGAATCGAGGTAATAAAAACAGATTTGTGATATCGATAAGTTCGCCGAAGTTTCAGAGGATAAGTTCGCTGATATTTTGAAATAATGAAACTGTTTGACCTTTAAATTCCTTTATATAGGGTCAAAGTTAGTACAGGCAAAGTTATCGACAACTTCGCCTATTCCAGGCGAAGTTATAAACAAGTTCGCCTGTATTTACAAAACAAACCCCTATACTTTTAACAATTTTCAATAAAGTTTTAAAAACATCCTTTAAAGCGTTAAATGATACGATCAAGACCAAGTAACCAGGTATAAAATCAACCAATTACAAAAGTAACAAAAATTTGAAAAATTAAAGTACACGGGATCAACTTTCAGTCTCGACAGGGACTACCATGTTTTAGAAAAGATCCGAACAGGAATCATACTAATTTCGTGACTGTCACACAGATCCGTGTTCAGCTGTATTATGACATTAAGAAACAGGTTGTAAGCAGGTAATCTACTTAAAATGGTTTTCATCGTTTCTGTGATACGAGTTAGGTTCAATTAAGCTCAAAACTTAAGTGGGCAACAACTCAGAGATTATGATGCCTCCTCTCTATTCTCAAGGCGTATTTGGCTTTCCCCAAGTCACCCCGAATTGACCTCGACCCGTAGTGTCTGATTAAGTAGTAATTACTCTTCGATCTTAGACTCTGTTTCCCGTTCACCTTCTTGCGTCTTGATTGATAATCATTAACATTATGAACTCTAGAATTTTTTTTTTTTTTCGATAACCTAACATGTATATACACAACTTCAAGTAGAAAATAACTGCAAGTCCCGAATCTGGATCACTGCAGCGTCTTGACACGCTATCTTCACGGGAATCAGAACACTCACGGGCTCGTGTATGACTGGGTAATCGCTTTTCTGCCTATCATTCGGAAAGATATATATGGAGACATGCACAACTCATAAGAAGTTTCCACATAAAATCGAGTAGATTTAGTTAGTATCACTTCTACTTTTACGCACCATAAAAAGCTACCATGACATACAATGACTGTTCTAAAGTCTTTTAGGCCTTATAACGTCACTAGATAAGCACACAGAATCAGTATATCTATCACTTTCCAAGGTTGGATCAATTTTCTGTTAAACATAGTAAAGATACTTCTTACGAAGTAGTAGACTTGAAAAATAATTTCATCTCCCTAAAAATTTTTAACTTCAATCGCCCCGATCAAATTGAAGTTTTCAGGTAAACGGCTATCCCGAAGATCCAATGGATCAGGTGGACCGACCACATACAAGTATGTGTCCTTCTAACTAAGTATGATCGACTAATTTTCAGCGAAAGAATGAAAACACATCATAAACCGCCCCGGTCACTTTCAGTCATCTGGTTAATGGCTATCCTTATATTCAACAAGTAGAAATGAGGACCTAACATATCCGAAGATATGTCCTTCAAACTGAGGCGACCGACATAATTCTAAGCGATAGTGACGTTTTTTTTTTTTTTTTTTTTAAAAAACAAAAACATAAAGCATGGTTACTCGGGATTGATCATCCCATTTAGCTCAACAAGGTTTTGAAATCTAGTTTTGTCAAACGCTTTCGTAAACAAGTCAGCAAAATTATCTAGCGTATCAACCTTTTTGAGCTCAATCAGCTTCTTCTCAACACAATCCCGTATAAAATGATGACGTATGTCAATATGTTTAGTTTTACTGTGCTTCACGGGATTGTTAGTTACTGAGATAGCAGCAGTGTTATCAATGCAAATAGGAGTAAGTGAGAAATTCAGACCATAATCGCGCAACTGTTGTTGAATCCAAAGAACCTGGGAGCAGCAGTTGGATGCTGCCATGTATTCTGCTTCACAGGTTGAAATTGCGACTGAGGTCTGCTTCTTGCATTGCCACGACACTAGTCTGCCACCAAGAAACTGACATCCACCAGTTGTAGACTTCCGACTCTGATTGCACCCTCCATAATCAGAATCTGTGTAAGCGACTAGCTCCAAGTCTCCTCCTCTCGAGTACCACAACCCCAGTTTCGGCTTGCCTTTGAGATACCGCAGTATCCTCTTCGCACCCTTCAAATGAGATTCTTTTGGGTTTGCCTGAAAGCGTGCACAAAGACAAACAACAAACATTATATCAGGCCTAGAAACAGTTAAGTACATTAAAGAACCTATAATAGCCCGATATTGGGTTGGGTCCACGTCTGCATCGTTGTCTGAATCAGCACCCAATTTGTGATTGACGCAGACCGAAGTATCATATGGAGTGCTGTCCTCCATCTTGAAGCGTTTGAGAACATCATGGACATACTTCGTCTGATGAATGAACATCCCATCTTTCCTCTGATCAACCTGCAATCCTAAAAAGAAGGTTAGTTCACCCATAGCACTCATTTCAAATCTCTTCTTCATGACGGCCTCAAACTCCTGACACATGGCGACCTTTGATGCAGCAAAGATAATGTCGTCCACGTAGACTTGCACCAGTAGGAAGTCGCTACCCTTTCTCTTGAAGAACAATGTGCTATCAATTTTACCTCTTTCAAACTCATTCTTAAGCAAGTAATCTGATAAGGTTGAATACCAGGCACGAGGTGCCTGATGTAGTCCATACAGCGCTTTACTTAGCTTGTACACGTGATCGGGAAAGTCAGGGTCAGGAAAACCCGGAGGTTGCTCAACATACACAACCTCGTCGACTTTACCGTTTAGGAACGCACTCATCACATCCAACTGAAAGACCTTCATCTCCTTATGAGTAGCAAATGCCAAAAACAAACGAATGGCTTCCAATCTTGCTACAGGAGCAAACACTTCATTGTAATCACTCCCCTCTTGTTGATTAAAGCCTTTAACAACCAGCCTCGCCTTGTTCCTGATAACAATCCCTTTCTCATCTCTCTTACATTTGAAGACCCATTTCGTGCCTATCGCATGCACATTCCTTGGTTTTGCAACCAAGTCCCATACTTCCATTTTCTTAAACTGAGCTAACTCTTCTTGCATGGCTTCGACCCACGAGCTGTCCTTAAGAGCCATTTGATAGTCCTTTGGTTCAATCTGGCTGATAAAGCAGGTGTACAAGTACTCGTTGATTATGCCTAATTCTTTAATGCTTGTGTAAACACAGGTGTGCTCATTCAAGCTTTGTCTTGTTTGTACACCGGCGGACAGATCACCTATCACCTTCTCCAAAGGATGATCTTTGTGAATTCTCGTAGTCGGAACCGAGCTGACATTCAGATTATCTTCCAAGTTCGAAGATAGCTCATCAATGGGTGATTGATGTTGAGAGTGAAACGGATTGATGAATTCCTCTTCAGTAGAGGCAGCAGGGGTATTGACAGCATTTGACGAGGAAGGATGACATTCATCATACTGTGGTCGTTGCACCAAAGTGTCTTCCTCATCGCATATCATATTCGTAGCAATTCTTTCCTCAACTTCTGCAAAATCCAAATAAGGCATGTTAAAAGATTTAAAAAGTCTATCATAGTCGAAAACCCCAGCGGGTCCCGAGCTTGGTTTTGGTGATTTGTAACTTGTGATATCAGTGTTACACACCACCTCAACCTTGCTGTTCGATGTATTAAAGACCCGTCTGTTGGGAGTCCCAACAACGTATCCGACTAAGATTCCTTCGTCGGCTACTTCACCAAATTTAGAATTGGTCTTTAATATCGAACATGGGGACCCGAATGGTTCAAGACCACTCAAGTTGGGTTTTCTCCCATGCATAAGTTCATAACAGGTTTTATTTAATCTTTTAACAGTTAACACTCTATTAAGGATATAACAGGCTGTTGCAACAGCTTCAGCCCAGAACACCACGGGAAGTTTTGAATCAGCCAGCATGGTTCTGGCTCCTTCAATTAAGGTTCTGTTCTTCCTCTCAGCCACTCCATTTTGTTGCGGTGTATACGGTGCGCTGTATTGATGTTCTATCCCCTTCTGTAAGCAGAAGATCTCCACCTCGTAGTTCTTGAACTCAGTTCCATTGTCACTCCTGATGAATTTAACCCGTTTCCCCATGATATTCTCCACCTTGGTAATCAAATTCTTTACCATCTGCACTGTTTCATCCTTTGACTTCAGGAAATATACCCAGGAATATCGTGAGTAATCATCAGTGATCACCAAGCAGTAAGATGTTCCTTCTAGACTTCTTACATTCACGGGACCGAAGAGATCCATGTGAAGTAATTCTAGGGTACTGACAATTGAATTGACCTTCTTGGTGTGATGGGATTTCTTGTGTTGCTTTCCCTTTTTGCATGATAAACATTTGTCTTCAAAGTTGAAATTCTTCAAGGGAACACCCAGCACAAGCCCATTTTTGACAAGGTAGTTCATTTTCCGAAGATGAATGTGCCCCATTCTCCTATGCCATAACTCGGACTCCGATTCAGTCGCTTTTGACAGAAGACACGATTCTTCTGTGGCCATCTCAGTCGATCTCATATCCATGATATCCGTATTCTTCACTCTTGGAGCCTTCATAACAATCCAATCCTCTGGTATCTTAAAACCAGGATACAACACAATCGCTTCATTCTTTGTAAAATGTACGGTGTAGTCTTTGTCACAAATCTGCGAAACACTCAGCAGATTGTGCTTCAGTTCTTCAACAAAGTTTACTTTCTCCAAAGTCATCTTTCCATTCGACACCGTCCCTATTCCTGTAATCCTTCCACCGCTCTCTCCTGCGAAACTCACCCTTCCTCCTTGAACAGGTTTCAAGTCGTGTAACAATTTCTTGTTACCCGTCATGTGCCGGGAACAGCCGCTATCCACAACCTATTGATTGTTGGCAGCCCTGTTCAACTGTTCCTGCACGATTAAAGCAGATGATTAAAATCTGGGGACCCAAGACCGATTGGTCTTGGGTCGATACATTCCGTACCTTGGCTGTCAAAAGTTAGTATTATAACGATTTCTGTGAGTCCTAACAGGATACCTTCTTGTGGATTGACTATGAGGCCATCCAAACCGTCTTGAATTAAATGAATTATTAGTTATGGTTTGGTTGTTAGCAGTGAAAAACTGAGATCCTTTTCTTTGAAAACCTGAATTAGACCAATTTCTGAATTTTGATGGGTTTTCAGTTTTAACATTATCGTTAGTTCTATTCTCAGTTCTCGTAGGCCTCACACCTCTGAATCTCTGCTTCAGAGGGCAATCAGCAACAAGATGTCCTTGTTGATTACATCTAAAACAACACCTGTTTTCAACTTTCTTATCAAAAGTTGTCTTAGATGTTGAGGCTGTATTTCTGCCCGTTTGTCTCACATATGGTGGGACATACGGGTTTAGTGGAGACTTCTTTTCAGGTGTTTTATTTTTTTCTCCACTTTTTGGTAACACTTCCTCTTGTTTTGTCTCACTCGACTCAGAAGACTTGTCCGAGTTAGATGAGACAGGACTCGGAGCAGAAATCTTAACACTTGCAACAGACTTACTAAATTCTGGTTCTTTAATCGTTACATTAACCGGAACTGTCTGACCATAGTTAACATCGACAGATTTCTGATTACTAGGGTCATAAGTGTAATTATGATTGAAAGGTGGTGAAACTTCATGATAACCAATTCCTCCCCTTTTTGGGGAACCTTGATCACTAACGAGGTGATCAAGTATAGCGGAGGAATTTCTGAATTGTTCAAGTTTCCTGTTAAGTTCCACCACTTTTACCTGGTGATCAGCTATCTGTTTTTCCCTTTCAGCTATTAGTTTGGTTTTCTCTTCTAGAACTTCATAGCTAAGATCAATCACTTTAATTTTTTCAGCAAGCTTTGCTTTAAGACTTTTAATATCTGTTTCACTAGCTTTAATTTTTACTTTGTAACTATTTTCTCTAGCTTTAGTGAAATGATGATCTTCTTTTAAAGTTTTATATTGCGCATCCAAACTAACAAACTGATCGGTTAGAGTTGTCAGTTGTTCAGACAGCTGTTCACACTTAGTACAAGGGAGTTCGTTACTTACCTCGGAGAGCTGGTCTGCTACATCTGCCATGTACGCTTCATTTTCGCCAGTTCCCTTCTCACTATCTGCATTTTAGATGTTTGCCAAGTTGGCATGTTCAAATACTTCTTCAACATGCAGATTCCAGTTATACTCCTCGTTCTGTCTGGAAATCATGGCTCTATAGTCATTACCACTACCACTCTGCTGTGTAGATCTGTTTTGACTGCGTTCTACACGTTCATTTTTGCATTCTTTTGCAAAGTGGCCATTCTGCTGACAGTTGTAACAGCGTACCTTCGACTTATCAAACCCTGGCCTCTCTCCGACAAACAATCTGCTAGTCTTCTTCATGAACCTCTTCACCCTTCTGACAATCATAGCCATCTGCCACTGCAGATCCATCTCCTCCATATCATCAGCATCGATCTGGTCATAGTCTTCATCCAAAACTGCAGGATCAACGATCTTACCCTGAATGTAGTTCTCATACGAAGCAATAAAAGATGCATAGAGAGCAAACTGCTGTTCAGCAGATTTGACACTCATGGGCATCTTCGAGTAGTTGTTGTTTGAAACACTTGGGGAATAACTACTCTTGGTCGCTTGAGGTTGAGAAGCATTTGACCCTCCAGCTACATAGCACACATCACCGTTCATGTTGAGAGATACATGTCCCTCATGTGTTGAGCTCGCGCCTGACTCTCCCTTAGAGTAATAAGCAGATGATTCAGTTTTCGAACTTGATCCAGAGTTAACCTTTGCACCATACATACCTGGATCTTGAACCTGATCGGTAGGTGTCTCCTTTCGTACCATATTCAGTTCAAACGTTCTTAGCTTGTTAACTGCTGTCTCCAGGTCATAGTCAGCAAAGTCTTTATCTTCTCTCATCAACACAGTATACATCTCCCATTTCGGTGGGAGAGCATCAAGAAGCTTTTCAACTATCTCATCTTCTTTGTAAGCAATTGAATAGTTGCTGAGTTCAGTCATCAGATGATAATATCTAGTGATGATATCATCAAGTGATTCATTTTTCAGATACTTGAAGACCGAGAATTGGGTTTTTAGAAGTTTAATTTTCGAGGCACGAATTCCCACATTGCCCTCAAACCGGTTCTCAAGTGCTTCCCAAAGCTCTCTAGCAGTTTTATACTTTCGGAAGGTGTGAAGTATTTCTTGTGGAAGAGCCATTGTAATTGCTGCATGAGCTTTGCTTTCTGCCTCATACATTTTCTTCTCCTCTTCTTCCATCTCTTTGTATTTCTTGATCTGATCACGACCTTCATACTCAGCAGTAGGTGGAATGTAACCATCTTGTATACACACCCACATCTTGGCATCTTGATACTTGACATATTGTTCAAAACGATCTTTCCACGCTACATAATCAGTTTTCTTAAGCATCTTAGGTGCTTTTGTAGCCGAACCTGCTTCTACTTCCATCTTTACTAGTTCGGTAATGTTTATTGAAGACATCTTTTTCTAAACTCAAAGAAATCCGAAAATAAAAAAAAATTATTTTCAAACAGCACTGTAGGCGAAGTTGTGAATAACTTCGCTTAAGACTTAACTTCGCGTGAATTTATAACTTCGCTCACTTTCTTAAATTCGCCGGATTGACGAACTTGAGAATAACTTCGCTTAAGTTGAGCGAACTTGGGAGGTAGGCGAAGTTGTGGGTAACTTCGCTTGAGGTAAGCAAACTTGAAGAGGTAGGCGAAGTTGTGGATAACTTCGCTTAACCTTATATCTTCGCCGAAACCCTACTAACAGTGACGGCAACTTCGCCTGATGAACACGAACTTTTTGCAGATTAGATTTCTGGGTTTTTCGAGGTTTGTGAAGGTGTTATGGGTTGTTTAAGATTGTAGGAGGAGAGTATAGCACAAAAGCTCAGAAAACTCGTCCCGCGAATAGTCGAACGGAACGATTTCTATACCCGCGTGATAATCCCGAACCACACAATCGAGCAAATGCTCTGATACGAATTGTAGGTTCCCAGCCGGATCTACACGAGATATCGCGTACTACGTAGGTGCGGAATCCCTACGTAAGACGTTACAAGTATAGAAAACAATACGAGCTAACACACGATACGATAACCAAACACACGTTGTATTCCAACCGTAAACACGTGATACTATGATCACTGGATACAAAACTCTCTAACTCAAATACACAAACTCAGATCTATCTTCTATATCGATTAAGCCGTAACAAACAACTTATATAGACACGACAACTTCGCCTGGTATGTTCAGGCGAAGTTGTCACTAACTTCACTTGACTAACAAGTTCGCCCATATAAGCGAACTTGTTAGTAACTTCGCTTACATACAAAACTCAAATCTAACTAACACGATTACAGACACTTGACAATGAACTACTGACATCATGCACCAACATATAGATGTTTAAGCACCAACATGAACAATGTTGTGTGATCTTCACGTAAAAACTTCTATTGCTTCATCTGGTAGACATACCAATTGCATCCATGGCCCTATTGTGTTTCTCTGCATCAACAAGACTAACCAAACCTGTTTTGATGAGCTAGTAAAATATAAGCCCATATCTTTCTTACCTGAAATATGTGTGTTAACCCATTTCGATGTCCTATAGTTGTACACATACCGATAAATATAAATAAAAATTTCAAAAAATCATATATAGTTAGCAAGAAATAGTTGTGGTACTTCTGACCAAGAACATTTATTTTTATATGAAATGATATAGTGTATGGTTGGACAACCTTTAACGTACGCAAATGATGAAATATACCAGGGTATAATGTCTCAACATTTTCTAGATGCAATTTGATGGTTTGATAAACATATAAATTACAAAAATACCCGAACTATAAATCGAGTAATAATCACACCGTATCAAGGTCTTTCAAAAAGTTATCTTTCTAAAAGCTCGGCAGTTTCTCTCGATAATGTGTACATCATCACTGTAAATTGTGTTAAAAGCGCGCTTTATTGATAATAAAATATTCAAATACAATCCCGAATCGAGTAAAACAAAACGAATACAAGTAGGGAAATTGACAAATGTTACACATTAATCCCCAGAAATGGAGATTTTTACACTTACCACTCCATGTCTCGGCAATGGCCTTCAACCACACACCAGCGTAACTGACGATGTCGGCTTCACTCTTCGATGGGCGTGGTGTTGGATTGTTGGGTACTTCAATTTTGTGGATTTGGGGGATGGGGATGATTAGGACCTAGTATTTAGTCGATTTTTTTTGTTAAGATAGTGCCTAGTCATAATCAAATATTGATCATGTTAATAGATAAATGAAGAGCATGAAATGGGTGGCCGGAAAAGATGGCGATGCTATAATAAAACTTACTGGTTAATGGACAAAGATGGAGATTTTCTGTGTTAGGTAGAATTTAGAGTTAATAGTTAAAAGGAAAATTGGAAATAAATAATCCGGACCTTTTGTGTATTGGCCGATAATAAACCCATCTTTAAAAATCACTACCAACGGTCCCACCTTTTAACTATTTTTGTCTCACTGGTCCTCCGTTAAAAAATACCTAACGTCGTTATGTTTTTTCCCTAGTTTCAAACCGATGTTTTACGGCTTTTGATCGGAAGAACGATACGAGTCGACCGATGTAAAACTTATCTCGAAATGGTGATCCAAAAGACGAAACAATGTTTCAATTCGGGTGCTTGAATTTCCAATTAACAAAAATCAAGCCATTTGAATCACCATTTCAAGATAAGATAAGTTTTATATCAGTCGACTCGTATCGTTCTTCCGATCAAAAGCCTTAAAACATCGGTTTGAAACTAGGGAAAAAACATAACGACGTTAAGTATTTTTTAACGGAGGACCAGTAAGACAAAAATAGTTAAAAGGTGGGACGGTTGATAGTGATTTTTAAAGGTGGGATTATTATCGGCCAATACATAAAAGGTCGGATTATTTATTTCTAGTTTTCCTAGTTAAAAATGGTTTTATTTAATTGGTATTCAAACTGTTTTTATTTTATTGAGGGTATTAGGTGATTCCACACAATTTAACATAATCATTTTAAAGGGGTTACTAATTTAGAGGAAAATGACAACTTTTAGGACGGAAATGACGAAAAATAAATTTTTGGATGGAAACAGCAAAAGTGACAAACCACATAGACGGAAATAGCAGTTCTCTCAAATTTTTATTTATTAGAAAAGTAGAAAAACTAATCAAAATAAAGTGAACTGAAAGAGAAGAGTAAAAACCTGGCATGTGGAGAAGACGTGTGTAGTTTTGAGCAAACGAATAACCATTATATACGAACTTTGATCTCCATGATTTCATGAATATGAGCAGCTTCGTGCTGCTAATATATTGTAAAACTAGCTTAATAGCAAAACAATAAAAGAGTTACATGCATGAAGAAATGGAGATATTTTATTAATAAAGTGTGTATTACATTGGGGTACAATGAGATGTATTTTTAGGATATATATGAAAACTTGGAAAGAAAGGTAATAATATATAGGGGAAAGAGAATACGGGGCTGTCACACATGCAAGCTTACATGCGAAACCCTACAAAACTACGTCGTTTTGTTCAAATATACTTAAAAATTAAATTTTATAAAATTGTTTCCCAAGTTATCTCATCTTTGTTCCTCATTTCTAAACCTTCACCTATTTTCACCAAGATGAAATCATCTTGTAACCTGGCATCTGTAATTTACATTTGAATCGGAGCACATACGTTTTTTTATAACTTCACATTTTAAAATAATTAGCTTTGTATATAGCCAAAACCAAAAATTGAATTGGAGTACATATTCAGTCAGTATGCAATGATGTACCCAACGCCACAAATTGCATATGATTTTATAAATTAATATTATAAATATATACATGGAGCATTGTTGAAGCAAATCATCTTAAGACAATATGAAACCACTAGTATCTGGTTGCCTGGTTTACTTGGAGTAGGCCAGCAATGGATTTGCAAAAAAGATATGAAACTAGGTGAATGAATTAAGGAAGACGAGATAGTTTAGGAAACAATTTTAATTAGTTTAGGTAACTTTTATTTGTGAAATTTAATCTTTAATTTCTTTTATTTAAAATGACTTAATTTTGAAGAGTTTCACATGTAAGTCACACCCATATTCACTTTCCCCTAATATATATTAGATATATTGATAACCGTCATATTAATATATTTATAACATTACACCGTTTTTTCAAGATAATTACTTAGTCGTATGCTAAAAGATTTACCATATAGAAATAGAAAGCTCTTTAAGATTTATAACACGCATTTGGGGTATTGATTTTAATGCTTTAAGCATTTCTTTTCCAATTTGTATTTCTTTTGTGGTATTGTTTGTGATAAATGTTTGCTGGAATTGGTGGCGGTAGAACCAGTGGCAAAGCTTGGCCGTAGACACGGCGGTGACCAAAGTCAGGGACTTAAAAATTTTTGGGTCCGCGATTCGGTTTGGATCGGCGATTCGGTTCGGGCCAAACAATATGAAATCTAAATATATAATTTTTCTTCGTTCATTCAAAGTTCAAACAATTGTTCTTACAATTAAAAAAAAAAAAAAAAAAGCTAGATAATTTTTCACCAACAAAGTCCTAAAATATTCATGATAATACGAGTAGAAGAGTGAGTACCTAGAAAAGGATCCACTTCATTAGTATTTGATTGTGGTTGTGAAGCTTCGGAACTACCATGATTTTCTTGTTGATTTACTTAGTTAAGATCCACACGATTAATGTCTGACTGTGGTTGTTATGGAGCTTCAAAATTAACCGGCTCACTGATTGAAGCTTTATGCCTTTTACCAGTTTCATAATCCTTTTTTTAGAGCAAAAAATCATAAATGATATCTTGCTTCCATGATTATCTTATTAAAAAGATTTAATAAGATTAAGTTAAACTAAAATTTCACCATACAATACTAATTATATAATATTAATTATATGTCAACAAAACTTCCCACAAAAAACCAATAGAAGCATTTTTTTTTCCTTAGCACTATGATGCAAAGTTTTTGTAGCTTAATGACCCGAATGTTGGCCCGACACGTATCTTGAAGGCGTGGTCAAAACTCAAACAGACTTCTCTAATTGATATTGGGCTTATATTATACCAACTGGTAAATGGATTTAGACCTAAAGACCTACATAGACTTCGGTTTGTGAGCCACCCGCCACCAAGCCCAAACTAGGAAATTCATAACCCAATTCGCATTTCGAAGACTCAAACCGGTTTAAGACCCGACCCAATGTGAAAGAAACAATGTTTTAGTTTGCCCCGAAATGTTTCATAACCTTCCTAACAGATGTGATAGGTTCAGACATTTTTCCACTTAAACCGGTTTATTACCCGAACAAGTTTGGGTCAAACTGGTTTTGATCAGTCATTGACCAATCCAATCCGGTTTATATCCGAACCACTTTGAGCCCATTGACGAATTTGTACATCTATCTAGATAGGTGTGTGCCTATGTTACTTTTGTGCTGATCAAAGCAAACGAACAACTTTTTGAGCTTTTGAAAGCCATCGGGCTTCCGTTTGTTTTTTTTTTCTTTTTTCTTTTTTTTTAGTTTCAATTTCAGTTAGTTTTTATTGAGCCTAAAAAATTTTATTTTAGTGTTAGTAAAAAATACTTAATTTTAATATATTTGAACTACATTATCTAGGTTACCATATATATATATATATATATTGAGGGGTGAGTTCTAATGAAAACTCATCTTAAAGAGAAAACTTAAAAACTTTTAAAAACTTTTAAAAAATTATTTTTAACTTTAAAATTTTTTTTTTTTTTGAAGTTTCTTTTTTTTTTCCATTATTCTTATATGTTGTTATTGGTTCAAAAAAAAAAAAAAAAAACTTGTCGGTAACCTCGTCGGTATAATGCGCATATGTAATAGTGTGCATTGCATATATGCAAAAGTGTTTGTATTGCATAGAATACAACACTATTGTACATATTTGATAAACACTATTGTATATATGCAATACAAGACTAATACGCACATCGAATACACATTAGTACGTATGTGTAATACAACATTAACGCACATGTGCACCACATCGACTTTTATTTTATTATTATTTTTTTTTCATATAATACAACACTAGCGCACATATACAATACACAAATATAGAATATATGCAATAAAACACTATTAAACTCAAAAATACATAGTAATACACATGTGTAATACAACGGTATCGCACAGTAATACGTATGTGCATTACAGCGGTTTTTTTATTTTTTTATATTTTTTGAGTGAAATATAAGAAAATATAAGAATAATGGCTAAAACAGAATTTTGAAAATATTTTTTTATTTTTAATTAGAAATAATTCTTTAGGAGTTTTTTAGTTTTCTCTCTAAAGATGAGTTTTCTCTTGAACCTCTCCCTACACACACACACACACTAGTTTGAGGCCCGTGTATTACACGAGTAATTGATGAAAATTTTAAACTCTAGCCATTAAGTAAAATTCAGTCAACAAAATTACCATATATTGTTAATACAATTAAAATTTATATTAAAATTGTAAAAATTACATAACTAAATGTTAATACAATTACAATTTATATTAAAATTGTAAAAAAATTACATAACTAAAAGATAAGGTTACACGAATATGTTACAAATAAGTAAAAAAAACTTCCTTGTACACTAATTTTTTTTTTGTTGTATTGGCCGGTATACATTATTTATCAAAAATCAAAATCTTTAGTCCATGTGTTCTTGTATCTTGATAAGGTAACATATATGTTTGTTTGTAACTCTTGATGTAGTCACGTATAGTTGTCCATGTGACAAATAAGGTTCGTTCAAGTACATATCAACCTTAAATAATGGAAAAAAAATATCCATGAAACTAACAAAAAAAAATATATTCATACACATAAAATATCATACATTTTAAACAATTAATATGATATCATTTGAGATCACCTGTTCATGTTTATCCAAAAAACATAATTATCTCAAAAACTAGATTACCTGAAGTTTAATTATATAATCATCCTTAGAATCTTTAGAATCTGAAATTGATTGATCATGATAAATTTGTTATCATTAATATTTTGTGTATGACAAATTTTAAATTGATTTTATATTTTACAATTAAAAGTTGTATAATCAAACAACATATAAAATCAAAAATTAAAATATAACAAATGATTTGTTTAATTTCATATGAATGTAATTAATAGGAAAATGAAAAAGACATACTAACCTTAAAGTCATTGTTCAAATAACACAGCAATTATTCTGAGTTAAGAGAATATTAAAAGATTTAAAGTTATATAAAGTGAAGGTAATGATTTTTATTTATAATAGTTCAAAATATTGGATAAGGAATGTTTAAGTTTTGAATATTAATCCCATGTTATTAGTTAATATTATGGAAAGTTGTTGAAATACTTAATTAATCGATATATATATATATATATATATGTGTGTGTGTGTGTGTGTGTGTGTGTGTGTGTGTTAACAACTTATAGAGAAAGAAGAAGAAAAGATTTCGGATTTTATGAAAGCATGATAAATGACTTTTAATCTAATTAACTATTTTTTTAAAATTAATATAAAAATGGAATATCCTTGAAATGAAATGAGGAACATGATTAAGTTATAAATAATAAGAAAAAGAAAACTAAAACTAAAAATAATAAATATCTCTATTAGTTATACTATAATTAAGGTGTGAATCTTAATAAATTTTTATAACATATTTTAATAATAAATGTTATAACTGTAATTTTTTTAAAATTTTGTGTATAGATTTATTATTTTGAATATAAATTATAATAAACACTTTAATTATGTACTAACCAACATACTATAAATGTTATAACTGTAATTATTTTAAAATTTTGTGTATAGCTTTATTATTTTGAATATAAATTATAATAAACACTTTAATTATGTACTAACCAAAATACTAACCAACAGAAAATACTAACATAACCAAAATTCGTTGTATTTGTATAAAAATAAAATTAATAAGTTAATATAATATTGAAATCATGTAAAAAGCTAACGAAAACGATATTCTATGAATCTAGGTTTCAATATCCTAACTGATTTTTGGAAAACGAAAATAGTGGGATAAGATTGAAATAGATTTTTTGGTTTACAATGTTGAATTTGATTGCTTTTAATTAGTAATTTGTCTTATGAGGCATATTAAATTAAATATTTTTAAATGTATAAAAAAGGTATAAGTCAAGTCATAAAATATATGTTTTGAAGCATTTTGGTCTGAGCTATGGAAGAAAATATTGAAACGTAAATATTATTCTTCTTATTAATAAAGCCCTTTATTACATAAAAAGTAGACAGAATTACAAATTTTGTCCTTTAAAATAAGACGAATTACGGTTCGTGTCCTTTTCTAAGTTTCCTTCCAGGCGGTGTACTTTAAACTTTTTTTTCCTACAAGTTATGTCCTTTACGCTAACTGGGTTAGAAAAACTCTGTTAAATCCCATCACGTGAGAAGCATGTGAGGGTAGTTTTGTCTTTTTGCCTACCCTGCAACAACTTCTTCTTCTTCTTCTTCTTCTTCTTCTTCTTCTTCTTCTTCTGTTTCTGTACCTTCACTAACACCATCACCTGCCATCACCCTTCCTCAACCATCACCCAACCTTAACCACCTGCCACAATCGAATCTAGCACCACCATCCCTAACCGTTCGCCACCGTCGCATCAAGCACCACCTCTCCGATTTGCTTCTAAACTAAGAACATCAGAAGTTCCATTGAACCTCCGATTCACTTATTTCCCCGATTCACGCTAAAATTAGGGTTTCTAGGGTTTTTTAAACAATTGGAAAGACTATCACCGTTAACATAATCATACACCAGATATATATAGCTTCCAGACATCGAAGCACCTTTAAGCTTAATCAAACTCGAATGATGGCTTTTACATATCACCAGAAGCCGTTCTCGAAGCTCCGTTTCATCAATCTGACGCCTAAACTTCCGTTGGAAGACGATGACGTCATCGCCGCGGATGACACACCGCCACGCAGCGGAGGACGACGATGACGAGTGTTTTGCTGACGTAAAGGCGTTGGTGGCGGTGAATATCTCTTTGAAATGGTACACGTGAGGGTTTTCCGGCAGGAAGTCACGGAGGCTGGAGAGTGAGCTCCGGCTGGAACCAGATGATGATATCCATGACTCCTTATTATTATTATTATTATTATAACTGTTGCTGTTACTGTTGCCGTTGCTTGATCCGTACGCCGGTACGGATGAAGACACGGTGGATAATTGATCGAATTGATTGAATTGATCGGATCTGGAAGTTGTTGGTCTGGATGATGACGTGGCGCCTGGAGATTTAATGGTCACCGGTTGAAGGGGAAATAAGTGAATCGGAGGTTCAATGGAACTTCTGATGTTCTTAGTTTAGAAGCAAATCGGAGAGGTGGTGCTTGATGCGACGGTGGCGAACGGTTAGGGATGGTGGTGCTAGATTCGATTGTGGCAGGTGGTTAAGGTTGGGTGATGGTTGAGGAAGGGTGATGGCAGGTGATGGTGTTAGTGAAGGTACAGAAACAGAAGAAGAAGAAGAAGAAGAAGAAGTTGTTGCAGGGTAGGCAAAAAGACAAAACTACCCTCACATGCTTCTCACGTGATGGGATTTAACAGAGTTTTTCTAACCCAGTTAGCGTAAAGGACATAACTTGTAGGAAAAAAAAAGTTTAAAGTACACCGCCTGCAAGGAAACTTAGAAAAGGACACGAACCTTAATTCGTCTTATTTTAAAGGATAAAATTTGTAATTCTGTCTAAAAAGTATAAGGGATTTTTACATATATCCCCCTACTAAGACTATAAATTACATATTTTCCCAACCATAAATATTAATTACATATTTTCCCATTTTAAATTAAATTACCTTTTTACCCTTTAAAATATACAAATATCCATCACAATTAATAAATTAACTAAATGAAAAGAATATAATCACAAAGTTATATTTTAACTAAAGAGTTACACTCACATCATCTTCTCCAAGCAATTCATCCGGGCAGTCTCCATTCTCCGGCAGGTTCCCGGCACTTCATCACTATCGAAAACCACAACCACTCTTTCCTTCTTTCTTTGTATGGCAAATCTAACCCAACCAAAACACATACTGATAGATGCAAACCCTAATTCCTTCCACCTCCACACCGTCTCCTGTTCCACCATCTCTGAAGAGGTATGTACCCGCCTCAACACCGAGCAAGGCGGGTCAACCCACAAGATAAAGACATTATGAAGGCATAAAGCCAAAACCTATGCGCATGGCGCATACAAAACATGCTCAGGCATCATATGCCCAGGCACACATATGCTCGCGCATCACATCAGCGCGCGGCGCATATCACATGCTCGTGCATATCACATATGCTCGCGCATCACATATGCGCGCAGCGCATCAGCGCGCGGCGCATATCACATGCTCGTGCATATCACATCTGCGCGTGAGAATAAAGAGAAGACCTCGCGCATCCTCAGGATGGGCGCATATCACACGTGCGCATAATCAACCTCGTCCTTATCCAAATCAGGATTAGGGCAACCTTGATTGTGCACGTCACACAACCTTCCAGAAGGCATCTTTTTAAGGAGTAAGAATATGCTGATGTTGACAGCTGCCAAATGAAAGGTCGACAACTCAGCATGACACATGTGTTGCCACGTGATTACAACCAACGAGAAAGCGCCAGGTGTCCCAGAGTACACGTGGCGCAGTGCGATTGGAGGAGGCCAACGAGGTTGAGCCCAATCAGTGAAAACCCTAGCATTATAAATACAGCATCAACTCCACTTTGATGACACATTCATACTCAATCATTGACAGTTACAAGCAGTGATATCACATTCAATCATATTGAATTACATTCACTCACAATCAGTTACATACAAACACACAGTCTCACAATCAGAGGGTATTCAGCTATTCAGCAATACCCTTGAGATTCCTTTACACACATTATCATCTTCTCCACAATATACTGATTCTCACGCCGGAGGGTTACCCCAAAGAGGACCCCTCTGTCCCTTTCTGAGGGGTAAGTAACGGCGCTGTTCATTTTGTAGGTGGAAGAACACAGATCCAGAAGAACCATCGGTGAAATAGTATAATCACACCCGAGGAAAGTAGATCTGCTACCAGCGAGTAGATCCACGTTTCTTCATTGGCGCCATCCGCTATTACAAAAAGCGGCAATCAGATCTCATCAGATCTATAAAAAAAAAAAATCAATCACCATGGTTTCTGGCGTTCGTAACGTTGATCAAGCTCTGGAGGATATTGAACGTGAGGGTGTTAACGACGGACAGCAAGTTTTTAGGGTTCCGCGTGATTCTACGCGTACCACCAGCAATCGTCCCTTCGTCACAACCCCTCACGGCCAGACTGAAACTCCTCCAGACGATCTCACGTTACAAAATATGGCCGGCGCGAAACTGAAAGGACCAATGGGTCCAGAAGAAGAAACAAATGATCCGAATGAATGGCTCATAAACGAGCAGCGGCCTCTGATGGAAAAGTACAGTGAAATGGTCAAGCAGAAGAAGCTAGCCGACCAAACACAAAGGCAAGCTTTTGATAAGCAGACTACAAAAAGGCCGCGCGCGCCGGAAGAGGGACATTCTGTTCACACTGCACACACTGAGTTCAGTGATGAAGAAGTGCATAGCATGAGGAAGACACGGGATACTCATGCAGGAGGCTCACAGCTCCGCGCGCCTGTGAACATGGCGCCTGGAAACAGAGCAGATCTGGATCTGCACATGCCATACAGCCCACCGGTCAGAGGGCAAGTGGACGTAACCACGCCCTACAGACCAGCCATCTTGGTAAAACACTCAAAGTTTACTGCGCGCATCGCGCAGGCTCCCATCCAGCACAAGACCAAGATGCCAAGTGGTCTGGGCAAATATGATGGCACAACAGATCCAGATGACTTTTTGCAAGGTTTCTATAACACGGGAAACCTAGAGAGCTGGACGATGCCAACATGGTGTCATATGTTTGCTCGTTGCCTCACAGGCGCAGCGCGGGTATGGTTCGAGAGCTTGCCGACAGGGCAAATTGATGGGTTCGAGGAACTATTAGAAAAGTTCCAAGCCCACTTCGTACAGCAGCGCAGGCACACGCGCGATCCTGATGACATCATGCACTGCATATGCAGGAATGATGAAACGATTGAAGATTACATCACTCGTTTCAATCAGGAATCCCTAGCAATCGGGGGTATAACTGAGCAGCTCCTGCGCGTGGCCTTTATACAAGGCGCGCGCAGTGATCAACTCCGCCGGGCTCTCGTAAGCAAAGATGGTATGCCCACCACGTGGGCCAAGTTAATGGAGGCATCGCGAGTTTTCGCGAGAAATGAGAAACAGATTGCCCAAGATAGGGCAAGAGAAAGAGCGCATCAGGCAGAATCACCGCGCAGCAAAGAGAAGAGGGCCAAACAGAACTCTGTATGGTCCAGGTTGCAGCCAACAAGTTTTTCTTCCGCGGAAAAACAAGCGCAACCAAGCTCACCCCAGCCCCAAAAAGAAGTTCGTAATTGCGGGGAGGGTGACAAGAGGGAGGGCGGCAGAGATCCTAGCAGACCTCTGCCAAGAATATGGACACCCCTCACTAAAACACCTTCACAGGTGTTAAGTACTGAGAATGTCCAATTCAAGCCCCCCAAGCAACTACACTATAAGGGACCGCAAAACAGTGGCAAATATTGTGAATTTCACAGGTCCCCGGGCCACAACACCGACGCATGCCATCATTTAAAGGATGCGATCGAGAAGGATGTAAAGTCAGGCAGGCTGGCTCACTTGGTGAAAAACCAAAGAATAGAAGATGAGCAACCGGAAGGAGCCTCTGCCAGCAAGAAATACAAAAGAATCTGTGTGGCTGAGGGGGGACGACAAGGGCAGACGTCAAAAAAGAGAAGCGCGCAAATCCACGGGGATTGGCGCGAGCAGCAAGTCATCTTCCCAAGAATCAGGGGAGGCCCTTCAATAAGCAGTCCTCTCGTCATCACCAACCACATTGCTCATTACGAAGTGTCAAAAGTCCTGGTGGACACTGGAAGCGAATCTGACATTATGTATGAGCAATGTTTCAGAAAGTTAGACCCGGCAGACCAAGCGCGGCTCGAAATTGTGAACGCACCAATCTGTGGTGTTTCAAATGAAATCATCCATCCCCTAGGCCAGATTCAGTTTGAACTAACTATGGGGGATGATGAGCATAAGCGAGCAGAAGTTGTTAACTTCTTGGTCTTGCCCACCACGTCATGCCACAATATGATCCTGGGTAGGGGAACGATTGCCCAATTTAATGCTGTACCGTCGCCAGCGCACGGCGCATTGGGGTTCCCTACACCAACAGGTGTAACATTTGTTTACCGCGATCATTTGTGCGCAGTGACAAGCACGCCGCGGGAAGGGAGAATGAAACTTCCAATGGCGGACAATGCGCCAGAGAAGTGGATTTTAAACCCAAAATTCCCATAGCAAACGGTCACAATTGGCGCTACCATTTCAGACGAAACGAGATTGAGAATGAAAAGGTTGCTCACAAAATACACGTCGGTTTTCGCGTGGCAACACTCCGATATGACGGGGGTCCCGCGAGACTTGGCGCAACATTCTCTTAACACGTTCAAGTCGGTGGAGCCAATTGCTCAGAAAAAGAGAATCATGGGGGATGAAAAGGCGAAGGCCATGAATGAGCAAGTGGAGGACCTGTTGCGCGCAAACATCATCCGCCCGATCCGATACCAGACGTGGGTAGCCAATCCTGTGATGGTAAAGAAAAGCAACGGGTCATGGAGGATGTGTATTGACTTCAAGGACCTCAACAAAGCATGTCCGAAAGACTGTTACCCCCTCCCAAACATCGACGCAAAGGTGGACTCCGCGGCGCCATTCAAGCTCAAATGTTTCCTGGATGCCTACAAAGGCTATCACCAGATTCAAATGGCACCACAGGACGAAGACAAGACTGCCTTCAGAACCGACAATGGTGTTTTTTGTTACACAAAAATGCCCTTTGGTTTAAAGAATGCGGGCGCAACCTATCAGAGACTGATGGATTCGGTTTTCAGTGAACAAATCGGAAGAAATCTAGAAGTCTACGTTGATGATTTGGTGATCAAGAGCAGGGAGGAGAGACAAATGCTCAAAGACATCGAGGAAACTCTTCAGCGCCTAACGGAAGTTAACATGAAGCTCAACCCGAGCAAATGTACTTTTGGCGCGGAAGAGGGGAAATTTCTTGGTGTAATGGTCACTAAGGATGGTTTCAAGATGAACCCTGAAAAGGTGGAAGCCATCCTTGACATGCCTTCACCATCCACCATGAAAGAGGTACAGAAGCTGAATGGTAGATTGGTGTCAATCAACAGGTTCCTAGCGAACCACGCCAGCAAATCTACTCCATTCGTTAACACTTTGAGGAACTGCTTGAAGAAGAGCCAATTCAAGTGGACGCCTGAGGCTGAGCAAGCTTTCACTGAGATAAAAGAATGTCTCATAAAGCTGCCCGCGCTCACAGCTCCACTTCCTGGCGAAACCCTTACATTGTACTTGTCAGCTGGAGATCGCGCCATCGGCGCAGTATTATTGGTGGATCGCAAGGGGATCCAAACGCCAATATACTATGTGAGTCGGGTGCTCACAGACCCTGAGACGCGCTATTCCATCATGGAAAAGTTAGTTTTGTCACTAACACACGCGTCGCGCAAGCTCCATAGATACTTCAATGGTCATCCTATTGAAGTTCTGACTGGTTACAACATCCAGCAAGTCTTGCGACGCCCTGCGCTCTCCGGAAGGCTGACAAAGTGGGCGCTGGAATTAGGTGAACACACGATCACCTATAAGCCCCGTCCAGCAATAAAGGGTCAAGTTTTAGCGGATTTCATCACGGAAATCCCAGAGGGAAAGATTGAAGAAGCTCAGCGCGAGGTAGACCCTCCGCGAGCAAATGATGAAGAAGATGTTTGGAGGCTATTCACTGATGGAGCCTCCAACAGCGAAGGGTCCGGCGCAGGCCTCAAACTGGTGGACCCTGATAATCATGAATATACTTATGCTATTAGGTTGGACTTCAAGAGTACCAACAATGAGGCTGAGTATGAAGCCCTGCTGGCTGGTCTGCGCATTGCGCGCAAGTTTGGAGTTAAAAGGCTAGAGGCCCATGTTGATTCTTACTTGGTAGCTGCTCAGGTCAACGGCCTATATGACGCCAAGGAGAACACAATGCCTCTATATCTAGAGCAGGCAAAAAAGCTCGTCGAGCAGTTTGACTTCTTCAGAATCATACACATCTCGCGCAGCGAAAATAAGTCTGCTGACGCGTTGAGTAAGATGGCTTCAACTAACTTTGATCACTTTGGCAAAGATGTCAGGGTGGAAGTGATGAGCAACCCGTCAGTGCAAACGCAATCTGTTCTTGTAATTCATACAACCCCTTCATCCTGGATAACTCCAATAATGGAATTCCTGAAGGAGGGGAAGTTACCGGACGATCGCGCACAGGCGAGAAAGATAAGACACAAGGCGCAGAATTATGAACTACTTGATGGTACAGTATATCGGCGCTCTTATCTTGGACCGCTCATGAAATGCCTGGATGCTGAAGAAGCAAGCTATGTGATTAGGGAGATTCATGAAGGAATCTGTGGAATACACGCTGGTCCGCGCATGGTGGTTGCCAAGGCAATGAGCTCAGGCTACTATTGGCCAGGCATGTACTTGGATGCGCTAAAAGAAATCCAAAAATGCAAGGCATGTCAGAGCTACGCGCCAAACACCATGCGTCCAAAGAACAACTTGATTCCAGTGACCTCCGCATGGCCTTTCCACAAATGGGCCATTGATATTGTGGGGCCCCTGCCGCAAGCGCAAGGGCGAGTGAAATTTTTGGTAGTGGCGATAGACTATTTCACAAAATGGGTTGAGGCCAAGCCACTAGCAAAAATCACAGCTGAGGCGATGAAGCAATTTATCTGGAGCCACATCATTTGCCGTTTTGGCCTTCCTATGGAAATTGTGAGCGACAATGGCAAACAATTCACTAACAGGAAGATATCCAGCTGGCTCAAAGAATTGCACATCAACCAAATCTTCACTTCGGTCTACCACCCTCAAGGGAATGGCCAAGTGGAGCGCGCGAATCAAAGTTTGTTAAATGGGCTGAAGAAAAGATTGGAGGGAGAATCCCATTCTTGGGTCGAAGAGTTACCTAATGTCCTGTGGGCGCACAGGACATTAAGCAAAACTAGCAATGGCGAATCCCCGTTCAGCCTAACCTATGGGACAGAGGCTATGATCCCAGCAGAAATTGGATGCCCATCCCATAGGGTACTCATGATGAGCAAGACTGATAACGAGCGCAAAAGAAGATTGGACCTCAACTTGCTTGAAGGGCGCAGAGAAGCGGCTATCATCAATGAAGCCAAATACAAGAAAAAGCTGGAAAAATATTATAATCAGCGCGTTAAAGAATGCCACTTCAAGAAAAATGATTTTGTCCTTCGAAACAATGAAGCTAGCCGCGCGATACCCCTAGGAAAAATGTCCCCCAATTGGGAGGGACCTTATCAAATTTCAGAAGATTTGGGGAAAGGCGCGTACACTTTAAAAGATTTGAATGGAAAAAAGATACCGCGCGCGTGGAACGCGGCACAGCTTAGAAAATGCTTCATGTAAAAGTTCAAATATGTAATCAAGGCTTTTAAGCCATCATGAATGATGATTCGCGGTACCTTTCAATATTTGTTCTATTAACTTTGCATACATGTTTCACACTTCCTTTATTAATTTGGAGCAATATGACAACACTATATTGACTTCAAAACAAAATAAAACGAAGTAAAACATACATGCGCGAGCCTTAGCTCAAACGCGTTAACGAGTCTTAACTCTAAAACGTCAGGGCCTTAGCCCAAACCTACGAGCCTTAGCTCAAACACGTTAATGAGTCTTAACTCTAAAACGTCAGGGCCTTAGCCCAAAACAAAGAGCCTTAGCTCAAAACACTCACAAACATCCATCTTACATCCCGCGCAGCCTGATCATAAAAATCCTTAAACACAACTAAGGCAAAGTACATGCCATATCATAGTTGTTAAGGTCTCTGGTCGAGGTCGCGCTCGGAATCATAGTGGGTATCTGAGTAACACATGCTGACATGTAATGGCTAAAACTCATACTTCCAACTAAAAACCGCGCGACAACGACGCGCGAAAAAGGAATTGTGAAAAGTTATCGCGCATGTCAGCATAAACAAGATACTGCGAAACCACTTACAAAATAGGACTATGGTTAAGTGAATAATTTCCTTACAACCTTGTTCTTATTTTAACGTGCAAGCATATCTTATATCTATACAAGCAAACATGAAGAGATGAATGGAAATGCGCAAGATGTAAAAAGAGAACAAGTTTCATTCCATAGCATTGAAATTTACAAGTATGATGAGTTACAAATTACAAGTATAAAAAAAATTATAAAATTTCATGAAGGGCTTCTCAAGTCTCCACGTCGACGTCAGTCACTTCATCACCCTCATCATCTCCCGCGGCATCTGGCACGGCCTGCTCCTCATCTCCGAACTGACCATAGTCAAGTTCTTCCTCCTCATTGGAGTCTTCTATCACGACGGTGTCAGGAGCAGATTTATTCGCAGCGCCAGAGCCGCTGGCAGGGGCAACATCCCCCGCGCCACCATCATCGCTACCAGCCCTCTCGCATTCATCGAGCAACTTCTTTAGTGCGCCGAGGTCGGGCTGGTCAGCAAGCGCAGCTATCTGCAAAATCAATAGAAAAATATTGAGTACAAAACACTTGGAAAATTAATCAAGTAAAACTCATTAAGGTCAAGGTACCTGCATAAGGATGGGGATGGGAGTATTCATGTACTTCTCCCCCACCGCGGCCATGTCCGCGCAGGCCGCGTCGCTCTTGTAAGGGTACTCGGATGGGTTCTTTTTCAACATGCCATATTCATACCCATCCGTAAACCCTTCAGCGCGACCCACCAAGCGCGCGGCAGCATTGCAGTCCATCACAAGGGCCTGAAACTCGGCGGAATATTTCATCGCCAAAGCGCAACGAGTCATGCCCTGTGACACCAGCCATTGGCGATCCTGCGCGAGGCCAGCAACAGACGTCTCGAGGGCAGGAACCTGGGAGTTTAATAACTCAACAGTTTCCTTGGTCTTTTTTAGCTCCTCCTTATCAGACGCTGCTGCCGCCAAAATTTTTTCTTTCTCCGCATGCGCAGCACCAAGTGCTTCCTGGCTGGACGCTGCCGTCGCCAGGGCCTCATCTCTATCGGCCTGCGCGGCCGCCAACTCCCTCTTCAGGCGCGCAACCTCGCTCTCCAGTGATGATTTCTCAGTGATACTCTGGACGATAGCTTGGTCACGCGCCTCAGCCTGCTGTTCCAAGACACGCACTCTACGCGCGTACTTGGCAACTTCGGCCTCCGCCACCTGCTGCTTCTCCCGCGCAGCTTGGAGCTCATGCCCGCGCTTAATATAGGCGGTGTTGGCACTTGCTCGGTTTTCGCTGAGCTCCGCCTGGAGTTTCTCAGCTCGTGCGCGAGCATCAGAAAGGTTCCAGGCAGCCACCTTAGCCTCTTGCTGGGCTGCCACAAGAGCATCGCGTACTTTAATATAATCGCGATGAAGCTCTTGGGAGGCAGCAAAGAAAGCTGACCCAGCGAAAATGTGATCGTTGAGCAAGTCAGCGCGGGTGCGTTCCTCCTGATACCTCCTTTCAGTAGGAGGCACGGCATGAGCCCAGAAGTCCTCGCATACGCCCATGGATTGGAAGGAACTGTCTTCATTAATATTCCATCTCGGGCGATAAACGTGGTCACCTTCCTACAAAACACAAGAAATGTTCTAAGTCATAAACATACTTATATGGAGGTACGCGCAGCGGAGCAACAAATTAAAACATACCTGCGGGGATGAAGCAGAAAAGTCAGCGCCAGCCCCACCAGAAGTATGCGCAGCGAAGACTTGTGGCATCGCAGGGCTGGCGCGGTCTCCCAAGGAGTCCTCAGCTTGAGCCCCCTCATCCTCCTCATCTTCTTGAATAGGCCTCTTCTCCTGCGACCTGGGGGGCTCCAAACCAGCCTCGCGGAGAGGGCTGCGCGTAGGAGGAGGCGAGGGAGGTCTCGACGCCGCCAGTTCGGCGCGCAATACGGCTTCCTGCTCCTTTGTAACCCCAATAAGGGGAGAATCAGCACTAGCAGGAGCAGGACCAGAACCAGCGGCGCCGCCAACGGCGCCAGGAGTGTCGCCAGCAACTTGTACGCCAGCTACAACTCCTATGAACAAATCAACAAGGAAAAATGGTTTATGACTGAATCCAAAAGAAAAATTCAGAAGACAAGTGTGCAAAACATACCTTGGCGCAATTCTGTTCGCGCGGCGAACATCGCCATAAAGTTCATTCTACCCTTTTCAGAGGGTAGAACAGGGGACTCCGAAGCAGCCCCCGGCGCAGCCTCAGCACCTTGTGGCGCCTGTGGCTGATCTGCTACCGTCGCCGGTTCTGCAAACATTCAAAGGAGCAAAGGTTTAATAACAATTCAGCCAGATGAAGATAAACAAAGTATACCTGTTGCAGGCGCGGCACTGCTTCTCTCTTCAGCCGCGCGAACGGAGGAGGTGACGCCACCATACCTCAAGTGGACAGGAGGTCTGCCCACTCTCACAGGCAGGGAAGCTAAAGAAACCTTGGTGGTAAACACCTGGGTTTCCTTAGGTCCCTTCGTTTGAGCATGGGGATGAGCAACAGGGGTGTCATTTTTCTTCTGTTTCTTACTGGCCCCTGCGCCAGATTTCCCCTTAGCTTTGCGCTTTAATAGGGGCGCCTCCTCTTCCTCCTCCTCCTCTTCCGCGAGCTCCAGCTCGTAGTTTTCAAGCGCATCTGCAAAAACAACCAACAGAACTGTTAATAAACTTGGGTATTCTAAAGGAATGAGCATAAGTGCGAAGGCTTACCAGGCGCGTCACTGTCAAAGTCAAATTCCAGATCCACTGGGATGAACATGTCATCGAAGCGATCTGGGAAACCAACCTCCCCAGCGCCAAGCACGACGGAGCCACCCTCCACTTGTTCATCATAAGCGGCAAGGACATAATCCTTGGTGACTGCGCAAAAACAAGTCAAGTGATATCAGCAAAAGAATTATGTTCGCGCAGAAAAAATAAATAAAGCAATGAAATAAACTTACACAACCCGTCGACTTGGATAACGGGCTCAAGCGCGTTGTCGGCCCATAGCTTACTCATGCCGACCCCCACCAGCGCCTCCTCGCAAATTTTCTTCGCGGGGGATGGTTCGGCGGTCAGTTTCTTAACCCAGGCGCCAGTTGGGTTCTTGAGGACACCCTCATCCGCAGGCGCAGAAGAGATAGAGCGCATGGTCATACGGATGGGTATCACACCAGCCCTAATGTAAAAGAACCTCTCAGACCAGTCATGAAGGCTCTTGAATGAAACAGTGGAGCACTTCACCTTCTGACTGCGAGGAATAAAAGAGATCCAATTGTCTTGGATCTTGGGCTTGTAAAAATACTGAAAGCGCCGAGGAGTCGGCTCCTCGCGCTGGGATTTGCACATGAACTCAAAGTGAGTCACGCGCACGAGTCCAAACGGATGGACTTGGGATATATGAATCCCATAGAACTTCAGCAGTGCACCCACAAACCTTGTTATCGGGGGACGAAGGTTGCAGTGGGTGAAAAAGTGGCTATATAGGGATATATAGCCGGCAGGCGGGTCAGCCGCC
The DNA here is from genome assembly GCF_021521415.1 of Bidens hawaiensis. Classification (NCBI taxonomy): domain Eukaryota; kingdom Viridiplantae; phylum Streptophyta; class Magnoliopsida; order Asterales; family Asteraceae; genus Bidens; species Bidens hawaiensis. The sequence goes on along the minus strand of NW_027495087.1, from coordinate 151,121 downwards.
GTTTACCCGGACCTAGGCAACATGCAGCCAAACAGGGTGGGAAAGCCCTGAGAGGCGATGAGGTTGTCGAGATCGGCCTGCTTCAATTTGCAGAGGATTTCATTCCACCTTTTGGTGGCCTTGGTCCTCCCTACTTCCTCCGATGTGGTCTCAACAACCCTCTTCCCCTTCCCCTTTTGCTTCAATGTCGACATCACCACAGACTTCACACGGCGTCTTCGAGAGGCAACAGAGGTGATTGAGGGGCTAGACGAGTCTGAACTATCAGACATACAACTGCAGCAGCAGATAATCGAAAAATCGAAAAGATGAATACACTCAAATCAGAATGTGAAAGGCAGAAACTCGAAAATTATCAACAATGAAGATGAAGATAAAAAATTTCCTAAGGGCCTCCTTTTATAGGCCCAGGAGAGAGAAAAGTGGTAACTGATGGGATTTCACGCGCCCCCACTCGCAGGTGTAAGCCAACGAGGGCGCGGCACGTGTCCCTAACACTGTTGAGGGGACATAAAAATGTAACCGACCTGCCACGGAACAGAGACGCGCCCCCACTCGCAGGTGCTAACCAATGCGAGCGCGACACGTGTTCAAGACAGCTGTGTGAGGGGACATGAAAGGCAACTGTAGCACCTCGAGCACACGAAACGTCTGACACGTTTATGGCGCACGTCACCACCAACCAACCACGTGCTTGGACCCTTCGTTTCAACCAAATGGATAGAACTTCGCGCAACCATGGAAAAAAACCAGGAAAACGACAAAACCCCATTAAAAGACAAAAATCAGTAAGTCTAATATCCATCTTACCGCGCTCGCGCGAGATAAGACACACATTAGACTGGGGGTGCTTGAAGAGGTATGTACCCGCCTCAACACCGAGCAAGGCGGGTCAACCCACAAGATAAAGACATTATGAAGGCACAAAGCCAAAACCTATGCGCATGGCGCATACAAAACATGCTCAGGCATCATATGCCCAGGCACACATATGCTCGCGCATCACATCAGCGCGCGGCGCATATCACATGCTCGTGCATATCACATCTGCGCGTGAGAATAAAGAGAAGACCTCGCGCATCCTCAGGATGGGCGCATATCACACGTGCGCATAATCAACCTCGTCCTTATCCAAATCAGGATTAGGGCAACCTTGATTGTGCACGTCACACAACCTTCCAGAAGGCATCTTTTTAAGGAGTAAGAATATGCTGATGTTGACAGCTGCCAAATGAAAGGTCGACAACTCAGCATGACACATGTGTTGCCACGTGATTACAACCAACGAGAAAGCGCCAGGTGTCCCAGAGTACACGTGGCGCAGTGCGATTGGAGGAGGCCAACGAGGTTGAGCCCAATCAGTGAAAACCCTAGCATTATAAATACAGCATCAACTCCACTTTGATGACACATTCATACTCAATCATTGACAGTTACAAGCAGTGATATCACATTCAATCATATTGAATTACATTCACTCACAATCAGTTACATACAAACACACAGTCTCACAATCAGAGGGTATTCAGCTATTCAGCAATACCCTTGAGATTCCTTTACACACATTATCATCTTCTCCACAATATACTGATTCTCACGCCGGAGGGTTACCCCAAAGAGGACCCCTCTGTCCCTTTCTGAGGGGTAAGTAACGGCGCTGTTCATTTTGTAGGTAGAAGAACACAGATCCAGAAGAACCATCGGTGAAATAGTATAATCACACCCGAGGAAAGTAGATCTGCTACCAGCGAGTAGATCCACGTTTCTTCAATCTCCTTTCACTTAACCCCCACCGACGACCCTAATTCCTTCCACCACCACCGTATCCAACACAAATGAGGCCATTAATGCTTTAAAAAACCTGACTGAGGTGTTGTTCGTTGGAAATGGAGTCGAGTAAACCGTTAAAACGAGATAATAGTGGTGTCGTGTGTGGTGTTGGCGGGCTGGGTGTAGATGTTGTCGGACTGTCGACCAGAAATCAAAGGTATCGCCGGATTGTTTGAGAAGATGAGGCTACCAAGTGATGAAGTGATGATGACGAAACTTGTTGGGTTGTTGTGTCGTTCAAGATAAAGAGGAAGAAAAGGTATGTGGTCCACTAAACAACAAACATTTATGTAATTTTTTTTATTGCCTTTTCTTATATAGAGGGTAGAATTAATTTTAATAAAATGGATAAATATGTAATAGGGGTTTTTACATATTTCCCCTTCATAAACAAGAGAAATTACATATTTTTCTAAAATACAAGTTTTTAATGCAAAATGTACAATGCTCTTTAAGCATGATTTGGGGAAATATGTAATTTCAAAGTTTAGGAAGGGGAAATATGTAGATGCCCTATGTAATATATGTGTTCTGAAAAGGGGAAATATGTATTGATTTTTAAAGATGGGTAAATATGTAATAAAGCTTCTTAAGAAGGGGATATATGTAAATGCACCAAAGTATAAATTAATGACATATAGTTCATATAGTAAATCGTTATACATATGGATTGTAATTATAATATTCAACTTTAATGAATTAATTAATGCTAAAACACTAAGATTTATGTAATAGGTATTCTCCATGTTTGCAATATTTATACAAAATGTTTAGATAAAATTAAGAAAATACATATTTTTCTGAGTTCAAATGCATATGAGAAAATTTTAAATCCAAATCTGAAACCAACCTTATATAAAATATTATGTATTGTTGCTCGAATCCCAGTTTAAAAATAATTTGTAGTTTATTACCATACAAATTCAAATTTTTCGACAATGGCGTGCCTTTATTTTCTTTAATTTGCAATTATCTATGACTTGAAAATTTTATTCAAATAGGCCTGCAACTTCAATGTTGAAATCTCCTTATTTTCTTATTTCACTATTAATGTTAATGAATGAATCGGTTAGGATTTACCTTTAATAAAAATAAACTTGAATTCATATATTGAAATGACTTAAAGACAAGTGACCATATATTAAAATAGGTTGAAAAAAAAATGAGAAGGATTATGAGATTGACAAATGGCAAAATTGAGTAGTCTTTTATTAGAATATATATATATATATATATATATATATACACACCTACCTATTCTAATAAAGTTAAATAAATGTGAACACATGTCATGTTTTGGTTAATTTTCATAATTTTTCCCCCAAAACTAATATACTCTAATATATGTAATAAATCAATAATTATTCACTTTCCTTTTATACTATATTTATATAATATCTATATATTTTTATAAATATAAATATTAACATATTATTTTACTATATATTTCAAAATACTTGGTAAATTCCAAAACTCAACAACAAATCATGTTTCTCAAATGAAAATTGTTTTTGGTTTTTTGTGGAAGGTAAATTTGATTTTATAGGTCAAAAGTTGGTAAATAGATTGTTTGGTACAAGTTAATTTCATTTAGGTCAAAATTTGTTACAGGTTAAAAATGAAAATTTTGAGTATAAAAGTTTGAGAATGCAAAATAGATTTATCATCAAATTTGTTATGGGTTCAAAGTGTTGACTAAATGTCAAAAGTATGAAAGTTAGAATTTTAAACATGATTTAGGTTTCAAGTTTATTTTTAAGGACATTTTTTAAATAATCAAAAGGTTCGGGATTTGACAAATTGAATATTTTTCTCTCAACTATTAAAATTTAAGAAAAGATTGCAAACACTTTCGACATGTCACCCCCATGCCTGTCAATGCTTCTAACTTTTATCAAATTTGAAATATTTATGTCAACATTAATTTTTCCTTCAATTGTGATCAGAACGTTGTATGGGAATCATGTCATGCAAAACTATGCTCAAATGAAACAAAATATTCACAAACTTGAATGGGTTAACATGTTATTTTTTATGTTGTCATTATGACAAAGTCGAGAAGCCCTCTGAAACTTATCAAAATCGTTTTTATGGTGTAGCTCAGAAAAACATAGTTCTTGAATAACATCCATTGCTATAATTTAATGTCCTACTTAATTTCCTTTGATGGGTGGTAAATTGATAAATACATCAATGAAGGTAACGCCTCTTTTGTATTTAGACTGAGTGGTTAGAACTACTATCGTATGAGAAGTCTTATTTTCGAATTGGTTCATAACCAAAACTTTTTCAATTATACATATAGGACACCGAGAATGAATTTTTCAATCGAAAGAAGCATTCTCGGGTACGATTTTGCACGGGCATTTTTTTTATTAAGTTTATTTAAAAAAATCATTTTGTGATATATATAAAATCAATTTATGTACACATTGTATATATAAGCATAAATGTAATACATTTTTTTTCATATACGCTATGTGATTATTTGTTTTACTTATAATTTTACAATTTGAATTATCCCGTATGTGACACGGGCTCTAAAACAAGTGTGTGTGTGTATATATATATATGTTTGATTTCGTGTGAGAAGTCATCTTAGTGCGTGAAGTGTGAGAAGTCATTTCAATCAATCACATAATTTCTTTCATGTTTTATGATTAATTAATTAGAAGGGTATGTTAGTAAAAACACCCATATTTCTTTCTTTCTTTTTTTTTTTTGAAAACTATTACTAATTAATGATAAGTTTCATTGCAAATCAATATACTATTTATTAATTTAATTTTTATTTTTTTTAACAAGTGTCTGTATACTTTTATTTATCCGTATTCCCAATTTAAAATATCAAGCTAACTCTAAAATACATATTAATAAGGTAGTTTCGTATTTTAAAATTAATTATTTCTATGAGTTTCATTCAATGTCTTTAGTCGCACAATCACAATATGAAATCATTATTGATTTTGTTTGGCATGAAGATCATACGCACACATACATACATACATATATATATATATACTAGCAAAAGTGCCCGTGCGTTGCTGCAGGTTCGTACAAGGTATCTCCTCATATCGGCTTGTACTTTATAGTGTTTGGCATGGTGTGTAATGGGTTATCGGTGCGAGCATGTGTTCTGCATGTGCATTTGGTTTATTGCGTTTTTTTTTCTTTTTCTTTTTGGGTGGGAGGGGGGGGGGGCACTAAATATTAACGGATGCGTATATATTGTATACATCGTGCTTTGTGAAATATTTGTTTATATTCTTGTTTGTCAGTTGTAAGGCACCAAATAATAATTTTGTGTTTCTGGATGCTAAGTACCAATTACTTTATAATATCATCGATCCAATATATATGCATACGCCAGTATGCATGTGCACAACTAACTCACGTATGCACATCCCTTCACCCTTTTTACCATTGATTAACCGAAAACTTACTCGCTTTAATATGAGTATCTCTTTCATCTCGTAGATAAATTTCAACTCTAACTACTCACCAATGAACACACATTCAATCATTTATGTTGATTAGAATTCACAAAACTCCATCAACAATGATTTTACCTACTTAAATTAAGGAATTTGATTTAAAAATAAAACGAATAATGATATCAAATATTACAAGTACTCAAAGTGGTAAGGTATAACAGTTCTAGAAGATTTAGTAATGGCATATTTTCAACTTTAAAACTTTCATAGGGTTGGTGAGTAAAGTAGCAAAAGCGTCATAAACAATATTATATGCAATCTTTATGAAGATGTTAATGGACTCAAAGGGTAGTATGTAGCCAATTGGGTACCAAGCCAAAGACGTTGGAACCTGAAAGTTTCTTATTGTTTTATTTTTTAATTAATTATAAATTTTAGTTCATATATGCATCTTCGAAAGTCACCACCTGTTGATTTTGGTTCAAATTTGTATTGCAAATTTTGCTTCATTTTTTTTTCAGATAACTTCTTTTTAATAGCAAGACAACATTTCACAATTGTATCTTTTAAACCTTTTTATATTTGCAAACAATTAAAAAGGTCGACGTCAATTGGATTTTTTAGTGTTTAATATTTTCGTCTTAACATCGACTCGATTTAGGTTAAAACTGGGGAGATATGAAATTAATGTTTTACAAATGGGATATATGTAAATGGTTGTTTAATTAGTATATCAAAAGTAAAATAGTCATTTAATAATAAATGGAAAAAAGCTCTTACTATCATCTCAACACATTATGTTCTCTTTGTTCTACAAGTAACTATAACTGGTTTTATTTATTATATCATCTACTATGAATTTACTATAAACAGATTTTTGTAACATAATACAACTAAAGAAAGAACTAAATATAATTAGTTTTTGTTAAAAATAAATAAGCTGGTTTATGTAAGTCCTCTTTCATTTTTGGCCCATTTCAACTGTGTTGAAAGGACATTTTAGAAATTGCAATGCCTCAATGGCAGTTATATATTACCAGCAAGTAAGAAGGAAAAAAGGTTATTATTGACCATAAATTAACCCGTGAAACCTCACACAGTCAGAGCCTCTGTTGCCAAAATCAAATATTACGAAACAAACAATCGTTGCGTAGGTTAGCAGGGGCATTGACAAAGTAGCTCCAGCGATGCCGTAGGTATGATGCAGTCGACTCTGTCCCCTCTGCAAAACACATTTTTTTAGTCTATGCTTTTTAAGCACCTTAAAAAGTAGACTAATTAACAAAAATATTAATATTTAATCAAGCAAAGGTTCACCTATTATTCAACATTTCTCTTCTTTGCATCTCGTGACATGATTTAGTCACGGCCTACCTGCACGAATCACCACAGCCCCTGTTATACATTTTTTAAAATGTCACCTGACATCTTCTCAGAACCATCATAGAAGTTATACCTTTACTTTGAAATTCAAATCAAACGTTTTATCTTTATTTTCCTAGAATTCAGATGCAACAATGTCCATTCTAATAACAACCTGCAATAACTCTATTAATAGGATTCAAAAGTTTAAAATTGTCACCATCATAGAAGTTATACCTCTACTATGAAATTCAGATCAAACGTTTTATCTTTATTTTCATAGAATTCAGATGCAACAACGTCATCCATTCCAATAAAAACCTGCAATAAATCTATTAATAAGAATCAAAAGTTTAAAATTGTCCACCAATAAAATAGGCGCATTTGACATTTCCACTATAACCAGCTTTTGATATTGCAGTATTCAAAAGCTCAAACTTCTTTGTTTACATGAACAAGTGCCATAATATGATTTAAAATGAAAAAATAACTTAGCTTAAAAAGTCACATAATAAAAGGCTTTAAACATTCTTATAAACCCATATTTAGAATCAACTAACCTGAATTTCATGATATTGCAGTTTTCAAAAGATCAGGACTTCATTGTTTACATGAACAAGTGGCCATAATATGATTTAAAATGGAAAATTAGCTTAGCTTAAAAAGTCATATAATAAAAGGCTTTAAGCATTCTTATAAACCCATATCTAGAATCAACTAACCTGAATGTCATGGAGCAATCCCACCTTCATCGCCAATATTAGTAGCATCTTGACGGTTTTTCTTTTTATTGACTGCTGAAAACTAAAACAATATATAAATAAAACTATACAGCACAACTAAGAACAATTTACCGTGGCATGAAAGTAAATACCTGTAAGGCATGATATACTTCAACACTCATCTTCAAGGCTTCCTTTAATGGCAAAGCTAGCCCAAATGAGAAGAATCATAAACTCTTGCATTGCAAGTTTGCTTCTTGTGGATGAACCATCATTAATGATGTTAAATGCTGGTACTGAAAGAGTGTCTTGTTTCCAGCCAGGTTTATAATACGCTGAAATTATTAGAATACAAATAAGAAGTCTAATTCAATTATTGAAATTAGTTTGCATACCTCACACAAATATATTTTCTTATTGCATACATAAAAGCTTTCTTCACATTTTAACCAATCTATGGCTTCTGAACTCTATCCCGACCACCTGATGCAAATTTGCCACAATCTGGATGCAAAGACCCTAACTAAGTGGAATGCCAAACCTAAAGAAAAAGGCTATCATGTTTAGGATCATAAGAAATTCAAAAGTGGTTATAAGATTAATCTTAGATTATTTCATATTAAAGTCAAAATAACAGTTACGATAACAATAAGTACTTATTCTATATGATTTGCAAAGTACAACTATTCTGTTAGACCCAACCCGTCCATTCTCTATTTTCTACTTCTAGCAACGACTGAAAATCGGGTTCCGCTTGTGGCAACGACGGGAAAACATAACTGAATAGGTGACCTGTAAAGCTCAAAGCACGTCTACAAAACAAGTAAATTACAAACACTGAAAATCTTCAATTAAAATAATCTAGTGCATATATAAATATTTCTTCCTCAACATAAAAATTTCAAACATCTACTATAAAAATCATATATAATTATGTACAATCCTATTAAGAACACAATGGGAAGCTTTAAATTAAGAATCTGAAAGAAAAAATTTTCATATAAATATACAGAAACCATATATACAAGTAATTAAATAAGAGACCTAATAAAGGATTTGAAATTTGTTGCCTCAACTTTCTTCATAACTGCTGGACTTGAGCTCAACTTCAACTTGCCAAACTAATTATAAATGAACTTCAATGAAGATTTTCTAATAATTGCAACTTTTAATTAATCAGAAACACACATATTTATAAGCTATCACATTCGTTGAGCATGATTAGTTTTCAAGAAATCTAAATTGAAAGTTACAAATCAACATCAAACTTTGTAGTTGAAGTGGTTATCCACATTGTTGCTCTTCAAGCTTTAAAATTGTGGTGCTCTTTAAGCGTTCCGGTTGTACGGTCTATGTGCATTATTCCTATGTTTTTGTCAAAAAGGCTATACAATTTAGTTGATTAAACAGTTGTAAGTATTAAAACTGTGAATTTGTATGGATATAAAATTTGGTAGATATAAAATGCTGTGTTTTTTAAACTATTGACACTTATATTGACAGTTAATACCTTCTCAACTATTGATGTTAGGTGGAAAGTTGCATACTACACTGTTATCAACATGAAAAGAAGGCACTGCTGATATGGTTAAAAACATATATACTACTAATGGTGACTTTCAATCGCATATAAAAAATCAATTAATGATTTATTTCCAACTGGTTGGAGTTTAAGACACAAAATCTCAATGTCTGACTTTCAATCAAAAATAAAAAATCAATTAATGAGAAGTAAATCACACAAACATCTAAGACAAATAGGAAATTTTTATGAATTTGGACATACCAGTATCTCAAAAACATAGCCAATCAATATTTCCGTTGCTTCAAATGTAGAAATTAGGAATATAAATGAAAATTTACCTCACAAATAATGGTTCAATCCCAAAACCCTTCTTGCTTATTTCGAAGATCTGGAAATATTTAACCACAGAGATTCAGCAAATAACAAACAGAAGCAAGGAAGAGGTGTTTTTGATCGCAGGTTTCAGTAACCCTTGGGGTTGAAAACTGGTACAGCTGCTGAGAAGGAAGATGATGATTAGAATCTGGATTCGACTTAGATATATGGACATGATGAGAAGTTGAAACCAATTCTCATTCATTGCAAACCGTCGTTCGTGTTCCCCCAATTATGTCGTTGTGAACTGATTATGCCCTAATTTATACCGATGGTGTCTTAAAGCGGAATTAAATGGCGAGTTAATTGTCCGGCGATGTCTCCGTTCAACTGTTGGCGACGAAAACAACGAACATTTAATTTTACAGCGTCTCCTTTGGAAGGGGTAAATTACCATTTTATCCATTCAATATGTTTTATATATAATATATATAGATATATATAGATATAGATATAGTTCACGATTTTCATTATCGTCCGGATTGTTTTTCAATTTCATATAAATCATTACTTCTACTCGCATTTTTGAACTCTTATACACATTTTGTCATTTTCTTGCATTTTATGTTAATAACCTTTTACATACAACTTGTCCAGCTAATTCATATCTACATCTTTCTTATAAAAGTACCATAATGATATCCTACACAACAAACACACTGTACACTTTGAGATCCTATACACTTTAAATAACTATTACACGTTTGCTGTAAGTACCTATATATTAAACATAATATCCTTCATACGATGAATTACCAGCACAACATATCTAAAAGTTATCTTCTTTAAAAAAATCATTGTTGTTGTTTTTTGCCCCACCTTCTTTTTGCCTGTGATACAAATTTACAATAATAAAAAGTGTTCAAATTTTGAAGTGCTTAAAATGCTTTCCATGCATATGTATTGTTTTTTTAATCAAACTAACATTTAAACTCAAATAATGGTATAACAAGAAATTTCAACTAAAAAACCAACTTTATTAGAAATGGTACTTTCTTCCACTTCTGTATGAAAACCAAATGGGTTAAAAGCATCATCTCTAAACCTTAGAAATAGGCTGTATAAACCACACATAATAGCCAAATTAGAACAACATTAACTCATCATACCAACTAATAACTTACACACCCCTATACATGCAAAGATATCCTACAAAATCAAGACATTCAATAAGATTCCCTACACAATCCATAACTTCGTTATAATTAACATTACTACTCATATTCTATATGGAGTTCGTTATAATTAACGTTAATCCTACACAGAATAAATCATACTCTAGATACTACCAATCATACACAAATTCAAAAATATATCTACATTCATGGCAAACACCCAACACAAATAAACCATGATTTACATTGACAACAATCAATGCTACACATAATAACAAAATCCCTACACAACCGTCAATCCTAAACATAATAAAAAAAACCCACAAAACCCCTACGGATAATAAAAAAATCCCGACACAATTGCCAATCCTACATGGAAATCATGCATATTAACCTACATAGAATGAAATATAACTACAAACAAAAATATATGCATCTATAAAAACGTAATCAAACAAATAAAAATTTGTAACTGATTAAGCTTAACTAGTGTAGGTTAAGATGAATACCATAGAATTTTCCCTCAATTTATATGTAACGTCCTCGTTTTGAGACTTTTTTAAATTAAATAAGATGAATTTATTTTAATATCGTATCATGTGACGTTATCTAGCTTAATTAAATAATAATAGTAGGATAGGATAGGATAGGATAGGATAAGGTTAACATGATTATTAGACTTGAACATAATTATGGGCCTAAAAGCCTTTGAGCTTGTCCTATTTAAATCCCTAAAACCCAAATCCTCATCCTTATACTCATCATTTCATCATCATTTCCCAATCATCAAGGTCACACACATTCCTATAAAACCCTCTGTACACACATTCCATCTTTTATCCATTCAAGATTCTAAAAACCAACCATAAGGTATGTAACATGTTCAAGGTTTAATCTTTAATTTTCCATCTTCATCTTAGGTGCTGTTTGTTTTTGCAGACATAAACTGTCTGCAAGCTGATTTCATCTGTTTTCATGTCTGCAACTGAAGATGTGGTCTGAAGATCTGCAAGCTGAAAATATAAGACTGTTTTTATAAGCTGATACTGTCTGCATAACTGTCAAACTTATCTCACAAGATAGAAGTCATTTATTCAAGTTACATAGAAAATATAATAATAAAATTGTGGCGGCGGACGGTGGGTAGTGGCGATGGATGGTGGTGGTGGACAGTGGGTGGTGGTAATGGACGGTTTTGGTGGGTGGTGGACGGTGGTAGTTGACGGTGATGGCGTCCGACAGTGGGTGGTGGTGGTGATGAACGGTTGTGGTGGGTGGTGGACGGTGGTGATTGGTGGTGGCTGTGATGGATGGTGGTGGTGGTGGTGGTGGCGGACGATGGGTAGTGGTGGTGGATGCTGGTAGTGGCGGCGGACAGTGGGTAGTGGCGGTGGATGGTGGTGGACGGTGGCAGTGGGGGATGGTGGTGGTGGCGTACGGTGGGTGGTGGTGGCGGACGGTGGTGGGAGGAGTGGATGAGAGGGTGGCTTCAAAGGGATAAGAGTATGATTTTTTTGCGAAGATGTTTTAAGCAAGATTTCTTTGCTTTTCTTTTAAGATGAAAGAAGATAACTTAAGATCTGTTTTAAAAAAAAAACAAACAGTCTTCAAGGGTAATGTCTGCGCGCGTGCAGACATTAGCTCCCTTGAAGATGTTTGAAGAAAAAACAAACACCCCCTTAATCTCATTGTTAAGGTGTAATAACCAAATAAACGAAAGGATTCTTGAAAGTGAAACACATAATGAATCAAACCGAACCAACCGCAACAAATCCTAATGGAACCAAGTAACAAACCGTGGATGTAAGTTAAAAACATTGTGAAAAGTTTATACACTTAAGATAAAATGAATTTGGGTTTTGTGAAATGAGATATGGCAGTGTAATGGAACCCAAACCGGCTCAACAAGGCCACGAGACCCGGCTCGAGTAGGGTCAGCCATAAACGATAAGGGTGGGTGTGAGCTCGGCTCAAACCTCAACCGGGTTGAGAAAAGGATTCGAGTCCCGACGGGAATGAAGCTAGGCTCGAGTTGCAGGTGGAAGCAGAACCCCGTGCGACTAGTTTAAGACCCGGTAGGCGACCCACATGAGAAAAACCATTCGCACAAGTCCTTATGTGACTCAATTAAAACCAATCGCGCGTTCGTACCTCGTGAGACTGGTTTACACGATTTGAATCGCATTTCGTGCAATTAGGATAGGTGTGACTGGTTTGCACAATTTGAATTGCATCTCGTGCGATTAGGATAGGTGCGACTAGTCTGCATAATTTGAATCGCATCTCATGCGATTAGGATAGGTGTGACACGTTTGGATCCTCATGCGACTGGAATTGGAAATCCTCATGCGACTAGGCTTGCATCTTTGTGAGATTTGACCTCCGGTGCATGCTGCCGTGCTCGCCGGAGAAGACAAGGGGGGGCTGAGATAAGAAAGGGGAAGGAAGTGGGTTTGGGTATAAATTCTTATAGCGCGTTCGTTTCACGGAATGGAATGGAATGGAATGAGAATTGGAATTTTGAGGGATTGGATTTGGAATCTAAATATTTTAATGGGAATTGGAATTTGAAGGAAATTCCATTCCATTCTAAATCCTTCCAAAATGTGGAGGATTTCAAGTGAATTCGTTGGAATCTTTTCTCGAGTTTTTTCTTTTTTTTTTAACGAGAACAACGGCAGAAACAATTTAGTTTTTTTATTTTTTATGTTTTCGATTTATATTTTGAGTTATGAATTTTTTATTATTATTTTTGAATATTTTTTTGAGGAGTTTTAAAAACCCCTCAAAAAATATTCAAAAATAATAATAAAAAATTCATAACTCAAAATATAAATCGAAAACATAAAAAATAAAAAAACTAAAATGTTTCCGCCGTTGTTTTCGTTAAAAAAAAACTCGAGAAAAGATTCCAACGAATTCACTTGAAATCCTCCACATTTTGGAAGGATTTAGAATCCCTTGATTTAAAGGAATTTGAAGGAATTGAATTCCAATTCCAATTCCTTGACAACCGAACATACCATTTTAGATTCCCATGAATTAAGATTCCAATTCCAACAAAACGAACACGCCATGTCATTGGATTTTAATTCCAATTCCTTTGAATTTCCACGAATTCTGTGAAACGAACGCGCCCTTAGGGTTTGGAGGGCATTTTGGGTAATTTGTTATTAATAATAATAATAGTTAAACTATAATAATAATAATAATAATAATAAGCAATAATGATAAAGGAAATGATAAAAATAAACGAAACCCAAACCCAAGACTCGACTCATTTAATGACTCGTAACCCGCCTCAAGTAAAAGAATACGATTAGAAGGTAAACCGAACAACTAACTCGCTAAGAAAGGAATTCAATATATATGTGTGTGTGTGTGTGTGTGTGTGGCAATAATAGATATGAATATGAGAACTTAAACCAAGCAAGAGTCAAATATAAACCTGACACGAACCCGAACAAAAGTAGGGTTTCCGGGATCGGAGCCTTACATTATATTTATACAAAAAAAAATCCGTAGTTTATTTCCCCAAATTAGTAATTTAATCAAGAAGTTTATAATAAAATTTGTATTGAAAATTGTTATGTTTAGGTAATTTAAAACAAAAACAAAAACAAAACAAAAAAAAATCAAACAAACAACACTAACCTTAGATCTAACTTCCACTTCCGTGTTATTTTTTGTTTTATGTTTTTTTTAAATGGGGACGAATCTGAGATTGAAGTTGTTTGGTAATCAATTGAAGCTTCTACTTTGTGCAATTGAAGCTTATGATATTCGATTATCGTGAATGAAAAAAAATGATTGAATGTGTAAAGTTTCTAGAGAAGGTTCTTATGAAAAAATTAATAAACTTACTATATGGATAGGTTTTTCTTTTCATAAACAATCGTCACTCATAGACCAATATACCCTTTTGAATTAAATCACATTAAAATTAGGGATCCACTAATTACAATATCTTTAATGTAGGCCATTGATCCAACTTAATCAAGGGTTGTAACTTACTTCTCACACTTATCCACTAAAATAACTTACTTTTCATATATATATGTAGGGTTATGTTAGAATAAAAGCCCACTTGAGTTGTGAAAACTCTAGAAACTCATTCTCAACCACATGGTTTTAATTAAAAATTAAATTTTGTGGTCCACAATTAAAGTTAACAAAAAATGTAAAAGTTTATTTACATTTTCTCTCTTCGGAAAACATATATAAAAATTACTAAAAAAATGTAAAAAAAATAGCAAAACATTTTTTTTTATGTTTTCGATGTTTTGTATTAAATGTAACAACATATATTATATGTAACAAAAAAAACGATGTTACATAAGATTTTCATGGGTTTTCTCAACTCAAGAGGATTTTCAAACTATACTTCTCCTATATATATATATATATATATATATATATATATATATATATATATATAGTAGGGCGGAGTTATAATAAGAAGTGAGATGTGTCTCAGAAGTGTAGGAAGGGATTTGGTCCGTTGGATGGAGTAATCTAGTGGCTGAGATTCGAGGTGTGTTATTTCAATGATGTGTTTAATTTTAATTTTGTAATGTAAGTGTGTCAGGGGTACTAAAGTCTTTTCAAGGAGGCCATACATGCAAACCGTCAACTAGTTTTGTTTTAGAAACTCCTATTTTTATGCCTATGATTTGATTGTAGGTAGCAACTAGTTATCTCTCTAATATCTTCTAAAATTTTCAATTATATTCTGACGGGAATCAACAAAGTCCATCCTTTTCCTGATTCTTCACCGAAGACGACGACAACGGATCCCAAATCACCAATTAAGGTCGCCACCGGTTCTAGTAATGTTCAAGGTCAGTGTGTTAGTAAGATTATTGACTGTGTTTTCGTTGGTGGTAAAATCCCCAAATTCAAGGTTTATATTATTTGCGATTTGAGTTGGTTTGTTGTAGTTCTCTGTTATGATAGTGTGTTCTGTATTTATTGTGTCGTTGGGGTGTTTGTTTTTGTGGTTTAGGATTTCGATGTCGATTAATGTGTTTGTTATTATTCTGTTCAGAATGTGTTTGTAGGTGTGTTTTGTTTTTTGGAGAGGATTTCGATTTTCATGTGTTAAAACTCTGTTCAGAATGTGTATTGTGTTAACGATTTGGGTTGGTGTGTTTAGGTTGGTGACTGTTTCGAATTCGGATATTGTGTTTATGTTGGTGTGTTGTGTTGGTTAGTTTGTCTGGGTGTGTTGTTTGTGGTAAAGAAAGATGATGTGTTTCCAAAAAGTGTGTTTAAGTTGTTTGATATTACGTATGGTAGTTAGTTGTTGCTGCTCATGTTTGTGGTTGCTATATGGATTTACTTGTATTTGTTTAGTTTGGATATGATGTGTTAATGATCTTGTTCTGTTGGAATAATTGTTTTTCAGCAAAAGTGTGGCCACTAAAGTTTATGGAGCATGCCAAAAACCAGATTGATAGTGGCTGGCATTTCAAAATGAATGGGCAAGCGTGCTGAATTATGAAGAATCGATACGAGCGAAACACAACTCGGCGCATACGCTATATTGTTCAGCAGTAATGTTGGTAAGTGACACTACATGTGATATAATTATAATTAGTTGTGTTATATAGTAACTGTTAATTTATGTGACCAGCTACCGGATCATTACGAGAAAGACGTGTCGACGAGAATCAAAAATTTCGCTGAGGCGATGGAGAAAATGCTTCAAGCTCAAAAGTTTAAAAGCATTCAAGGGGTGGAGTTGGTGTTAATACCGATAATATGCGTTAAACACTTTTATCTGATGACTTTCAACTTGAAGACGTGCCAGATTCATATGATTGATAACATGGGAACAAGGGAGTCTTTTAAAAGCAGATACCGAGGGTGGCCCGAAAAGATGGTATGTTATTCTTATGTTCTTATATAGTAATATTTTTTTGTAAAAAAAATTTTAGTTGGAATAATTGTTTTCAGCAAGAGACAATGGCTGGGCATTTGGCTTTAGTAGACCAGCAGGGAGCGTCGAAATTAAAAACCGCAAAGATAACGCTGGTCGATGTACCGTGGAGGACGACATACAACTATGTGGATTGCAGGGTGTTTGTGATGAGACACATGGAGACGTTTAAAGGTGGGAATACTAAAGAGTGAGCTGCTGATTGTGGTCTTGCTGAAGAACTTGACAAACGTGCACGGGTGTTAGGGAAACAAAAGGAACAGCTTGAAGATCTAAGAAGGAAATACGTGGCTAAGATTCTACTTAGCGATGTTAACGTTATGAGAGAAATGTTATTAGAAGATATGTTGGAATATCATCGTTTATCTGCGACCGAGAAAGAGAATCTGGACAAGACAGCTCCTAAAAGAATCATGGTCAGGTTAGATCTCGCATGAGTGAGGAAGGTTATGACTGTTTCTTTTAGTATTTAACAGTTTTTTGACAGTTTTTATTATGGCTTGTTTACATATTTGGCGAACGTTTTTTTATTGAAGTTGATGATATGGATGGTAGTATGTTTCGTATATGGTTTGGACTGATGATATGGATGGTAGACTGTTTATTTTATGGAATAGGGTTTGGTTTGAGTGTGTTGATGTTATAGGTTTTTATGTTATGGACGGTAGACTGTTTATGTTATGGAGTATGGTTTGGTTTGTGTTGGTTTGTGTGTGTTGATGTTGTGTGTCTATGTTACAGATGTTTAGTTGGCTGTATGAAAATATTTTCGGTATTTGTGTTGTTTAAAACACATCTAGTTTTTAACCTTTAGTGTCATGTGTTTTGTAATTATACTCAAGTAAAGTAATGCATCAATGTATTATAAATTAGATGATGTAAAAAACGCATCAGTTTAATAAAATTAATGGTCAGGTGTTATGCTGTTTATTAGAGTACACGCCATTAAGTGGGTAAACAAAGTCAACATCTTTGGAAATTATTGGACACCGTTTAGTAAATTTTGAAAACTATTTGATCAAGTCTAAATGAAGTATATAGATTCATCATCCATTAGGTGTTGATAACAAAAAGTCAGCAAAAAACGACTCATAATCCATAAGGTGTGGTTACCAAAAACATCATGTGGTAGTGAACATCAAACCTTAAAAACACAATAAATAAGTTGTCGGTGTTTGTAATAAGGAAAACAAAAACCCATCAACAAACAAGAATAAAGTTCAAGTTTAAATAAGATTAAAGTTGAATGAAAAATGAAAGGGAAAAAAACAAAGGTAACCGGGCTACTCTTCCATATTTTCTTCATGTGAACTGCTTACTCTGTATTCTGAATGATCTTCTGAAGGTTTGTTGTTGATACTGAAAAGGTGATGGTTGCGGGAGTCATGACCGGGACTCTAAGGCTTGTAGATTTTCAAAGATCATTCCTTCGTTAGATTTGATTGAGGCAGACACTAGTGGAGTGTACGTCTTTCTACCAGAATTTGGAACACATGCTGAATTCCAACTTCCTTGTATGTCGGTGGATCTATAATCGGATATAAAAAACCATATAAAATTATAATTGACTTAAAACACACTTTTAAAAAACAGAAGAAAACTTAACTTACAATAAACATTGAAATTTAAAAACACATTTAAAAGAAAATTAATCTAAAGTATTATAACGTCTTAACATTACATAAATTTAAAAACACATTAACTGACACACAAACACAATTACGCTAGATTGAGATGAAGCACATACGCACATACTTTTTATATTACTTACAATTACACAAAAAAAAATATAACAGATGAGAACAAATAAATTTTTAAAAAACACACTTATGAAACACTGGCCATGTTCAACCGAAGTGTTACACTAAAAAACACACTGAAACACATACGCACACACTTTAAAACTTTACGCATGTTAAACCGAAGTTTCATTAATTAAAAACACATTAACTGAAACACATACGCACATACTTTATATTACTTAAAATTACACAAAAAAAATATATAACAGATGAGAACAAATGAATTTTTAAAAAACACACTGATGAACAACGTAATGGATGATACAAAAATCTTCTTTACACCATTAATGGCGGCTATAACAAGATGTAGGTCTAATGATTGGGATGCCTAAATAGGGTATAAAAAGAAGAATAAATATGCTGATTATATAACAACATGAATAAACTATATAACAAGTTTACCTAATTCATCAACATCCTTGAAATTACTCATGTTTGAGTGTTGAAGATAAAGAATGAAGTAGATGATAGACGTATGGTTGTTGTAGATGATCGGTGATTGTATGATGAGAAAAAAAGGATCATAGACGTATGATTTTGTTAACTATTTTAAAAAAATATTATGCCTAAAATAATTTATAAATTGTAACTGATTAACATGTAACAGCCCAGCTATCATCGCACCATAATATTGTCCGCTTTGGCCGGGACGTACCACCATCGCGTCACGGATTTGCTTTTGGTTGCCTTGGTGGAGACTTCCCAGGAGGTCACCCATCCTGATACTACTTCCACCTGAGCACGCTTAACTGCGAGTTCTGATGGGATCCGGTTAATTTCCGTTAAAAGGGTTTAACCTTGTAGCGTTGTGTATATCTCTCGGGACTTGTCCGGCATTCCTCGGGGGCCTTCACGTCATTCCTGTAAGTTAAAATAATTAACTTTTTCACCAAGTTGCTACTTATTTCCATTTGGAGGGGCTAGAGTGTAAGATTTTTATATCATAAACAAAAAACCCTAACCCCTCTTTCTCCTTGGCCGATTGGAACACAGCAGCAGCCTTAGGGCTTCGTTTTTCTTTTTTTCCAGCCGCTCCCAAGGTCTAAAACTCAAATTGAAGGTTAGTTTTATGTTCCCCCAAGTCCTATACACCTTAATTGATCATATTAACGCGCTTATTGGTCGTTAGGGTTGAGTTTTGATGATAATAGTTGCTGACAGATTCGTATTCGTTTATTGTAGGGTCTGTAACGTGATGATAATCCATTGTTTTTGATCGATTTTTGTTTCCATAATGTTCTAATTTGAGTCTAGTTTCCAGAAAGGTACAATATGTAATTTTTGGACGAGATTTGAATGGTTTTTATGAATTTATAAGATCAAGTGTCAAAGCTGATGCGGGATGACGGATTCTGGTCTATCTTCCCGACATCATAACTCTTTTTCAACAAGTCCAAATTAGTTGGTTCCACTTCTGGAACTTAATATTTTAAGTTAAAAATCAAACCCAATTGGAATCGTTTAATTTGGTTCGGTAATGAATTTTATAAAAATAAAACCATTTTGTTGCGCACTGAAATAGATGCGCGTACCTTGCTATGTTGGAGGAATTTTTATAATTTTTTTATGCACTAGAAAAATATAATAAAAATATTTTTATAAACCTAAGACATTTATGAAAGTCTGGTAAAAATTTAATAATTTATTTCAAAGGTTATCATATGTAATTAAATGCATCTTCGCATGCTAAAATCTGCCCGTTTTACTTGTTATTGATCGATAAGTTCGTTTTAGGCTTAACCGGTGGATGTTCAATTGTGTTCTTGTCGGGGCTGTTTGAAGTGAGTTTTTGCACCACAATTTTCCTAGGTATGTCCCATATAACATACTTTATAATCACATCTTTTGGTATTCGTTTGATTGGTCAACTAGTTGTTGTTCGAAAGATAGTTTTCGGTTAGCTAGAATGGTAGATTGGTGCGTTTAACGCGAGGGATTAAATAAGTGATGACCAATTCAGTTCGGATAGCTTCCGTTTATTATACGGGCTGTTGGAAAATGATTTTATAAGTATTGGGGCTGAATTGGTTGTCAGTTACTCAAACGGGTCGGTACAACGCGCATTTGCGTTTATTGAATAGTTAGTGCGTTGTACTTGCGAGTTACCGACCCATCCAACTCGTGTAGTGTCGTGTGTACCTGTTGGCTGTGATTTTATTAAATTTGGTCCACACGGGGCTGAGTTGGTTGTTAAGAGCATAAACAACTCATAAACGCGCATATTCGTTCAACTAGCAACTTTGTAAGGCCCCGTTCTCGGTAACCCTACTTTGGTGTTGGATTTACTCATAAACACAGTTCTAAAATCAGAGTTAATTTAAACTTTCGCGGAATAATTTAAAAATTCAAACATCACATTACAAACATTCATTTTTGTCTTAACATACAAATTGTCTTTCCATTAACATTAATTAAAACAGTCATGACACTTCTTCGTAGATGCCAATCTCTTCCGTCCATGCCATGTGTCCCTCTTCAAGCCAGCTGCCTCAATCTATTTGCCTGCGTGCATATTAAAAGTCAGATACGCTGAGTGAGTTCTAGTTAATCATTTAATATACTATACATTCATATCGTTACTCATACGCATCCGAAGATACGTATTCATACCTTATTTACTCTTACTTCTTTCATACAAACTTTATATACATGCACCCACGCTTACATCCTTTCTTTCATAAGGCCTTGTAATTTACCATAGGCTATTCTATCTCTACCATCACAGATATTATTAGGGTCTGGTCCCTTCTGTCTCAGATATTATTAGGCTCTGGTCCCTTCTGTCTCAGATATTATCAGGGTCTGGTCCCTTCTGTCTTAGATATTTTTAGGGTCTGGTCCCTTTGTCTCCAATAACTATACCTGTCACGTCACTCGATCACCCATTCATTTTCGTTCATGCATACTTTACATATCTTCTGGTCATGTATATACGTATATATACATATTCATTCGTATAAACATTCCATAATAACATTCAATATTTAGTCATACTTATGACATATTCATTCGTATAAACATTCCATAATAACATTCAATACTTAGTCATACATATAACATACACATATCATACACTTACCACTTAAATTAAGTGAATTAACAACTATCACAAAGGAGTATGCACACAGCCCCAAAAACATAACGGATAAAGGGGGCTAGAAACTCACCTGAAGTCGGTTTCTCTCGCCGTTAATAGTAATGCCCTTCTTTAGCTGTGCACGGCTAACTGGATAACGCATTACGAGTGTCAAATATCCATTACTACTACTTCTTACATCTAAGTCAATGACACCCTCAACTAACGGGGTCTGGGGGCAGCGCCCCTGGTAGCGGGGTCTAGGGGCGGCAGCCCCTAGCAGGGTCCAAGGGGCAGCGCCCCTGGTTGGGGTTGAGCTGCCAGGTCAGCTCCGAAAAATTTTATTTTCATTAACAGTCCTTTAACAAAAATGCATCAGAAAATGAATTTTATAAAATTTCGCATGGAAGAATTTCGCTTCGCATGAAACTGTTTCGCTTCGCATGGAAGCGGTTCGCTTCGCATGAAACTGCTTCGCTTTGCATGGAAGCGTTTCGCTTCGCATGGCTGAGCGAAGCGAAATGCCTGTTTCGCTTCTCAAGGCTGAGCGAAGCGAAATGCCTTCCTTTCTTCGTTTTTTACCATTTTAAAGCCATTTTACTTCGTGGCTCTTCCTCAGGACCTGATTTTACTCTTTCCCAACTTTTGACACATTCTGACCCCATGCACCTGATCCTGAACCCATCTCTCAAAGTCTAAACACCACCTTTTTATCACAAAGTGCACCCGAGAGGTTATAACTTACCAAGTTTATATTTTTCTTACATTTCACAACCCGATCTATCATTATATTTGTTTGCATGCTGATTCTAACCATAAAACTTAATCATTTTAAACTAAAACCCACCTTTTCCTTGCGGGTTTGAGTTCAAATCTTGACAACTCGAGGATCTGGACGTGATTCTTGTCAGTTGAAGGCACTTGAATCACCAAACTCTTCCTTAATTTAATATCAGAATGGATTCGGGTCTTGAGAGAGAGTGGGTGTGTGTTTCTTGAGTGTGTGGGTGTTTTTGTGTTTTGAGAGGAAAGGGAAGAAAGAAAAGAAGTGGTTGGTCTATATATATAGGGGTTTCATGGGTCCCACCACTCACTCCCACTTCCAACTCTCAAATACGTAACACACGATTAATTTAACGACACACAACTATTAACAAAACTTTCTGTTATTAAATTCTTAACAAAAGTTGGACGTTACAAAATTCCGGGGGTATTTTGGGAATCCTTTGTCACCGGGATTAGCTAAGGGAGGTTTTGGTAAATACAAGACCCCGGGGGCTGTTGTAATTGAACTTGGTGAGTTCGAGGCTTTAGGTAACTCGAACCATGTTAGAACGTCTCGTAGGATAAACGAGTCATCTTGATGTCAATAATATTGATTGTATGTAAACCGACAGGAGTTTGAGTTATGGGGCTACATAGGGATCCTCTAGCCTTGTGGTGAAATCATACCTAGTGTCAGGTGAGTTCATGATGCCTTTTTTACTTTTTTTTACGTTTTGGGCTAGCATATACACCGAAATACAAATTTTATACGATTTTACTCGTTACAACGATTTGAATGGTATTACATGGTCTTACTCATGATTGTGCATTTTGAAAGCTATATTTGAATTATTTGCTACGCTTTAGGATATTTTAAACTCGTTTATGGTCTTATATCCTTTAAGGTTACATACATCGTTGATGGTATAGACTCGAGGAAGTTAACAGGCTTGGTAGAAATTGAATACGAGTAGACCTATTTACTTAGTTCACGTTGGGATGATATATATATATATATATATTTAGATATATATATGTATGTATGTATGAAGGTATGTATGTATGTATGAGTATGTGTTACCTTATAGCCTACGGTTGTGTGATGAAATTTAGTTCCTTGTGACTAAGAATGATGTGAGTAGGCTTATTGATGTGTGTGTGCATGGTGATCACGGCCGGGTCAAATATATTACTCGGGTTTTCGAATCCTGTGGTGGAGAGGCCCGTGTGGCGTGATCATCATTTTGGCGGGTCAAATATATTACTCAGGTTTTAAAATCCCGTGTTGAAGAGGCCCGTTGTATGTTGAGCCGTGATCGGGTCAAATATATTACTCGGGTTGTACCAGTGGTGGAGAGGCCCGTATCACATGCTTGGATGTGTAAGCTATGACCGAGTCAAATATATTAGTCGGGTTTGACCCGTGGCGGAGAGGCTCGTGTCACATGCTTAGGTCTTACCGCATCCGGGTCAAATATATTACTCGAGTCTTGACTCGTGGTGGAGAGGCCCGTGTACGTGTGTTCGACGATGAATGTATTATTTGGATAATTATACTAATTATTTTATTATTATCCTCTCTATTGTTTAGAACTATAATTTTTGAAATAAAGTATGAAATATTGTTTATGAAAACCTGAACTCACTCAGCTCTAGCTGACTTTGTGTGTGTGTTAGTTTGACTTTCAAGTTAAGGATTGGAGGTTATCGCTTGGACGTGCTAGAGACTACTCGGAAGGTTGAAGGCATTTCTGGTCAAGGATTTCAAATAAAACGGATATTTTATTTACATTCGAATTTGGACACTTGTACCCGTGTTTGGGACTTTTAACACTTAAACTTTTTCCGCTGATATTTACTCTGAACTGGTTTTAAATACAAAGAATTGTTTGGTTTTAAATTTTTGTGAAATTGTGGATGTGATTACCAACTGTATGATTCCCGGGATTCGGGGTCTTACATAACATTAATATATAGAAATTAACATAAATAAAAACAGTTGGTTGATTACAATCTTGCCCTTGACTGGATATTTTGATCTAATGGTCCAAAATCCTTCTTACACTTCCTAGGATAAAACAACTTCTTATGTTAACCTTCCTCTCTCTCTCTCTCTCTCTCTATATATATATATATATATATATATATATATATAATAAGTTACTAGCTTTTGTCCCACGTATAAGGGGTTGTTTTGCCTTATTCATTTCTAATATTTTTTTTTTGGATTTTAATATTTTTTATTGTAAAGAAGTTATAATATATGATTAGGGTTTGATGATAAAAGAGTTTCACAAATAAATGAGATGTTATAACCCGGTTAAAAGCTATCTGGGTTTGATGAAAACCATGATCCGCTTTTTTTTTACTGAAAAATTGTTACTTAGTTATAAATAATATTTTTAATCAAATATTAATTTTTAGTATAACTTTATTTTATAAAATTTTCATATCAAATATTTGATGAAGTAATTTTTAATTTAATGAGATGTTACAACCTGTTTAAGGGCGATATGGGTTTGATGGGACCCATACCTAAAAATTCGGATCAATTAAATGAGAAATCTCCGTTTACATATAAAATAATCTGGTGACTTGAGGGTGGGTGATGAACAACCAGAAAGCTTTTTAAAGTTGTTGTTTATATACATTTAAGATAAGATTTTATATTAATTATAGGTTATAAATTTTAATTAGATGCAAGGGTTAGGTTCAAATAAGAAGTTTGATTTTTCGAAGAAGGCTAGGAAGGAGGGTATTTTAGTCTTAACATTTTAATATCAAAACCCACTTACTTTAATCTTAAAACTACTTAAATTAATTTCAAAAACCTACTTACATAAAACCCACTTACATCTTCACTCATCTCCTACAACCACCACCACTCCACTGCCCACCGCCACCACAACCGTCACCCACCGCCGCCACCTCGCCGTAAAAGTCTATGGAAATTTCGGCGGAAAATTTCACTAGAAAAGTCGTCGGAAAGTTACCGGAAAACAATCCTCGAGAAATTTTGCCGGAAAAATCGCCGAAAAATTCACCGAAAAGTCGCCGAAAAAAAGTAATCGGAAAACGGCCGCCGAAAAAAACACAATGGAAAACACTATGAAAAACACAATTTAAAAAACACAACGTAAAAAACACAATGGAAAAAAACACAATGAAAAAAAAAACACAATGATAAAAACACAATTGTATGGCACAATATAAAAAACACAATGAAAAAAAACATAATGAGAGAAAAAACACAATGATAAATACAATTGTATAACACAATTTTGGTAAAACACAATACGTAAAAAACCCACTATTTTTTTTAATTTTTATATAACAAGGTACTTATATAAAAGATAAAAAGACATTCGTTATTATGGTGAAATTGGTTTTCAATAAAAACGTCGTAAAAAAAGTTATGGACGTTTTAAAATAATGGGGGAATTTGACATGTGATTTGCATGTGAAGAGAGAAAGTCAACAAATGTGTTATTTCTTTTATGCCTTTCCCCTTATTTTCACACATGATTTCCATCTAAACTAATCTCAACCCTCCATATTCAAAATCAATGGACAAAATTACTTCTTATCCTTCCTACAAAAACTATTCTTCCTATTAGATGCAAACCCGTAATCAAACCAAAAGTTCGGCTTCTAAATAAAATATAAGATAACCGTGGGTTATATTTGGTTTTAGTTTCATGCACACCCCTTAGTCTCCAAACCCAGAAGACGTTTAAACACGTTACAATATTGAAAGTTTTAGTGGATCATCATACAAAAATAATAATTGTGTTGCCCGATCAGACGAACCAAAAAAATCGATCACGAGTCACCAGAGATCGGGTTGGTTATACGTTTCCGTGAATTACCACGTACCATACTGCGTTTCTATTGATCTAATCCAGTTATTTGCGATTACAGATTTGGATTTGATTGGTTAATGCGATGGGATTTATCCTTACCACTCTTCATTTCTTCGTAATCGGAATCATTGCGTCCTTTTGCACCCGTATCTGCTGCAACAAAGGCCCTTCTGCTAACCTGTAAGCTTAATTCGATTTTACATCACCTTACTCTCAAATTTGATGAATGTTTGTATAAATTCTTTGTTTAATGTTTGTAAATACTGAAAACCCAGAATTGATTAAAATAAAAAATTAGATCATGCATTTGTGATGCTTGTAGTTGCTCAAAATTGCTTATATATGTGCTCATTGGGTTATTTGTTCAATGGATCAACTGTTTGATTCATTTAAAGAAATTTGCTTAACATATAATTAGCTGATTAGCAGAAAGCTCTTTCTGTTTTTAGGGGTGGGTGCAGACGAGCCTTATCGAGTCCAAGCCTAGAAAAAGCTGCTTCACATATCAAGCTCGAGCCTTAGCTTAGATATAAAGCTGCTCTAAACGAGCTCGGGCTCCATATTGACTCGTTTGCACCACTAGCTGTTAGTTTCGTCAGTTGGTAGAATAAATTGATTACAAGAAACCTAGAAAACGGGGACAGTTTTTGCTAAAGAAACTTCAATGAACGATGGCCAAAAGTGGTGACCTGCGAATGATGTATGCCTGCTACTCATGCATGTCATGATTTTGGTGAACTATTAACATGTATATATGGTACAGGTTCCACTTTACATTGGTGATTACTGCAACTGTTTGTTGTTGGATGATGTAAGTTTGCCTCTTTCATTATGGACTGAAGTTTGTTACTCACTCTATATATTGAAGATTATACGCAATATATTTATTTATTTTGATTTAGAACAATCTGCTCTAAAATACATATTAGAACCAACCATCTACTAGTTTTATATCAAGCAAAAAGCTTTCTTCATATATGGTTCATGGTTATTAATATGCAATTAAAAGTTTAAAAATATATAATATTTGTGCGTAAACAACATTCATAAATGAATAGTTTGGTAAAATGATTATGAATGAATGAGGAATCTCGTTCGTGTCCCTCATTTAACCAAACGAACATGAGACAAAATAAAATCATGTTTATGCTTATTGGTATATTGTGGGTTGTTTGCAGGTGGGCAATTGTTTATCTTGCGCAAATGAATCCACTCATTGTCCCAATTCTGAGTGAAGGAGAATGAAACAAGCATTTGTGATTTATGGATGAAAGTTAAGGAGGATTTTGGTTTTGTATGCAATCCTTATTTGAGTGTATTTGTTTTGTTTATTCAACCAGTTGGCTTTCTGGCTCAGTGTTGAATAGTCACCCTCCATCAAGGCAATAAACTGACTGTCATCTCTTCTATTGACAGCCTAGGTTACATTTCATTTTTAATAATGGTTTCTCTTCTATTATTTGCTTTTATTGACTAATTTATACGCATTTATGATTATAATCTTTATATGTAACTATATATGTTACTTAGTTATTTTATTAAAATTGTATGTATAATAATAACCATCATCTAATACATATTTAATATATTGAGAAAAATAATATACAAGTAATAACTCGTTTAGACTTAGAAGTCACTCCATCACTATACGCGAACTTTCAGCACATATATTAAACGAACTTTTTTGGCTTGATCTCATATAGATTCAGCTTAATTTAAGTCTTTCTTCTCAAGCGGATCACAATCAGCTCATGAATGGCACAATTAGTTTAACAGCTCTAAAAAGTATGAGCTAAACAACACAATGTTTGATAATATATAAAGTAACTAGGATATAGCCCGTATAATACACATGTATAATACACAGGTGGTTAAAAATACAACAAAAAAGGAGGAATTTAATAATATACATAACAAGATACCTTATGTATTCGATTCATAAGATATAAATAAGAATAAATAAAATTTTATAATCAACTATTATAATAAACAAAAACCTATTTGTGCCACTTGGCATCTAATAGACTATATTTATGCCACTTGACAAGTTTTACCAATTTTTTTATTTAAATAAAAGGATAATCAAAATAGTAAATGGTTTCCTAACCAACCTTTTCTTTAAATATGTCTCTCCTATTATGAATTAATTTTTTAGTAATTAATAGCAATAACTAATAATAATGGTGTATCATTGTAAGGTAATGCTATTGCAACTTTTGAGACTCAAAAAATAAAAGTATCTTCACCGGACATGACTCACATGAGTGCATATTATTCTTCCATGGATCATCATTATTATTTAAAAAAACAAGATTAAAGGACTTAGCTTAAAGAATCAGTGCTCGGTTTTTATCATTTCAATATTACAGTAATCTTTATAATGCATCATATTATATATACAAGTGTCCAGTTAGAAACTAATTTGAAATAGAAAATTGTGAGAATCGCATAGCACTTATACATTATGCATTAAAATATATAATCACATGTAGTGAAAGAGAGTATATATGCCTATATTTGTACCATTTTGCAAGTTTTTATTTTCAATCATTAAAACTTTTTTTCTTTAAAAAAAATAATCAAAATTGGTAATGGGTATCTTGTAACCAACCATTTGTTATTAAAAAAAATTATATTAATTTCCATATAATTATAACACACATGCTGACTTTTCGTGTCTCCCTAAATCATATCTGACATAATTGATTTTCTCCCTAAATAATATCATACACAAAAAATTACAGTTTGAAATCTTATCTAGAGAATAAGAAATCAATCACATAATCTCAAGCTATTCCATCTATCAAATCTCAGGTATGTAGATTTATCTGTAAATACTTTCATGATTTCTCTAAAACTCGATAATAAACCTCTAAGGTTTACGATTTGTTTACCTGTTTGATTTTGGTTGAATTTATGATAATCTAGGTCAACGTCTTAAATATTTTACAATACTATTGAATTTGTTAAATAGTATTTTCTAATTTCTATCAATATATATGTGTTTTTATTGATGATTATGTTGCATCTTCTCATATCACTAGATCTTTGAACCAATAGGGTTTCCATGTAATTTTCAAATTAGGGAAAAAGTTGTTGAGACTTTACAACATTAATACATTAATAAATTTAATGTAAATGTTATCCTTATGACTTATTTTGAGAACCGATAATAATGCATTTGTAGAACATATCTACTTTGTTGATATAACTGATAAACTGTGCAATAATTTGTTTTTTTTTTTGTATCATAAATGAAACGGTGCTACAGATCTATGTATTACTTCTTATTTGTGTAACTAACTTATCTGCAAAGTTAACGTACATTATTTCTTGTAAAGATTATATAAGTAAAACAGATATATTCATTTATGAATAATCAAATGTATTTCATAGTTTAACATGAGTAAGTTTCTTTTGGTTAAATATTATATTGGGTTGTCCATTTATCATAATCATCTGATCATCTTTTTGGTAATTTCTCATATTTTGTTGTAAATCAAACATATATAATTTAATGTTACTAGCATAAGCAAATACACCTCTACAAACTTTTTCAACAGGACCAAGTTTCTTTAGGGTTGTGATGCATCAAGAAAGACTTTATATGAAAAACATGTTGGTACATTTTTTATACTATTTATTAATTAAAATATTTGATTAATGATATTCTTTTCTTATATAATTTAGGTGTTACTAGCTAGGCATGCACGATTATATATAAATATTTTTTTTAGATTTTTGATAATTTTATCATGATTCTTTTGTTCTTTTATAATTTGTTATTTATTCGATTTTATAAATCTTTATATTCAATTATTAAAATCAAAATATTATCTATCCAACCCGTGTATCACACGGGATACCAACCTAGTTCATAAATATCTAAAAACCTCATTTAATATAACATTTAAAATTACATTTGTAACTTTATTCATAATTCTATAAATGGTAATAACATTTGTTGTCATTCTAGTTGGCTACCCTAGTTGAATGGCATATGAAAGAATGGTTTTTGCTTTAATAGTATATATGTAGATAAGATTTCTAAATAACAAAGTAGAATATATTATTTCTTTTCCTATATCAATGTCAAGACAGAACATTAAGCACATTATGTTGTCACAATAAACCACCAAAACAACAAATATTTACCAGCTTGAAAATGTTATTTGGTAGCACAAAACACTTTCAATATAACATCAAGAAATCAATATAATACACAAATTGTAACAAAAGCAAAGCACTCAAATCAACAGTATGAGACCCAAGTTCTCACACTAAACAAAGCTCTGCCTCACAAGTATTTTATGATCAGATAAAGAACCAAAACGAGCCCAACGATCCCAACCACCGACAATAATAAGCAAAAGCATGAGCAACCACTCTTGGCCCGCTTGTTTAGAATGGCCAAATGCTTCTGCACTCTCTGTTTTTCCAAAAAAGACCAAAATAAAATTGTCAAACACAATTTCATTAGTTGTGATGATCAAAAGATTTCAAGGTTTGTATAAATACGTAACCTTTAGTCGGGAATCTGTAACTTCTACATGTTCATCAAGGTCGTCCTACATATCATAAAAGAGCATAGAAGTATAACCATTAGATCAGTTTCACTGACGCATATAACTTCCCCTTTAATAAATTATAAATACCAGAAAACCAACTTGCTTTCTCATTTTGAGCAAAAACGTCTCTGAACCAAATTTTGACATATTAAATTCTCAAAACTTGTCTAGAATGTACCTCTTAAATATATTCATGTCAGCAAAACAATATATTCATACTGTCGTGTATAGCAAAACAATTATACATGTCAGCATTTTTACATACTTGAAATGCCACCATTTCATCTTTGACAAGTTTAAGAGGTAACATATCATTATTTTATTTTATTTTTTTAAAGTACGTGCAACTTAGACAAGTTTAGAGACTTCAATATACCAAATTTAGTTTGAGAAGAAATTTTCGTGTAAGTTTGACAAGTTTAAGAACTTCAACATAAATAAACTCGGTTAAGATTTTCGATCCAAAATAAGAAAGTATGTTGGCTTTTTATAGTATTAACCTTTAAACAAAGTATAATAACATATTGAAAACAAAAGGAATGACATACAACGAGTCTAGCATGCAAGTCAAGTTCCTCATTGACTGCCAAAGCAATATGTTTGGTACTAATCACTGTTTGCTCCAGTTTCTCTAGACCTTCATCTTGTTCTGCATAAAGAAATTTCTAAATAACATGATTAATAACCATAAAACTTGTACAAAATTTGTTCAAAGTGTAATAAATAATAATAATAATAATAATAATGATGATGATGATGATGATGATGATAATAATAATGACGATAAAAATAATAAGAATAGCTTGCCTCTCATAATTTGTCTCTGAAGCCGAACAACACCCGAGTTATCCAAACCAGATATACGTGCCATGTCATCAGCCGGCTTAGTATCAGGTCCAAGCAAACTATCCCTATTACCAAAGCTTGACATGTTCAATGTAGAAGCCATCTGTGTCACTTTCGTCCTTAAATTTGCAAGCATTTCTCTGCGTCTGTTCATTTCTTTCTCTGTTCTACAATAATAAAAACAATTTATTAACATTTAGATGGTTTTGTTACAGCTTCAATAAACTTTGAAACACACAATCAATATACTAACAGAGGTTGTTTTGCAGGAAGCTTTGTGAGAAGAGACTGTAGGCTATCAAGTCTGGTTCCTAATATCGTAATCTTCCTCCTAATTGCGGATGAATGACGTTGTGCTTCTGGCCCTGTACCAAACGAACTCCTCTCTGATATCATCCCGGTGATGTCATCAGCCAACTTGGAGGCTTCATTATACTCTCTCATCCATGGATCCGCAGAAGAAGCCATTGTTCTGAAATAAAAAACAACGAAAACCTAATTAGAAGATATGTAAACAAACCCAACGGAAAAAGGCCTTGTTCATGCTCGTTCCATTAGGCATTTATCGGACAAGCAAACGTTTCACGAACAGCTAACCGAACATAATTTCCTGTTTGTGTTCACCCATTAAGAAAATAAGCTTGTTTGTGAACGATTCACGAACACAAACAATGTTTTATTTGATTTGCTTAACCGATAATGGTTAGTGTCCGGCTACGAAGTTGTGTTGGTGTTTTCTTTAACATAAAAATTCACATGTTAATTTTACATATAAAATAATCATAAAATACACATATTTTTGTTTTATAGTTAATAATAATTTAACCTAAATCTATATGATAAAAGTATTAAATTAAAATCCTTTAATAAACAAACATAACCAAGCTAACATAAACGGACGTAACCGAACACATTATTGAATGTTCACCGAACAAAATTGAACAAACACGGGCTCACAGAATCCAAATTTGGTCATCGAGACGAAAACATCATGATCTGTGAAATTAGGTCATCCGTACGGAATATAACAAATTATATTAAACTATTTTGCTAAATTATTAGGGCAGTTTTACCGATTGAATTGGGATCAATTAACGTATAACCGATAGAATTGCAAATTAAAGGCGGAATTGGGTGAAAATTGAGAAGAATTACCTGAAGGGATCGGTTGAAATGAAGTATCTATTATATTATGGGATGGGATGAATGACGTCAGCTTAAACCGGCGAGGCTGTGTTTCCTCTGACGAGAGAGACGTGCAAGTTCAATCACAAAGCTCCTTCCTTCATTACTTGGACTTGGACCGGCGGGCCGGCTACGTTACAGTGACTCGTTATAAAAACAAATATTACTAACATATATTTATTACTAGATTTAGAACCCGCGTATTATACGGGCTAAACAATTAAATTTAATAAGTTACAAATATATAAACAAAAGATGATAAATTAATAAAAATCTTAAAAAGTTTTTCTTATTATGCATATTTATTGTTATTATTTTTAAGGGTAGTTTCTCTTTATTATTGAGGCTTCATCGTATATATGGTTAGTTATAATTTACTATATTAATAAACAATATTGTACTCATTTTATACGACATGTGTGCTCATGTGTTTTGCGAGAATAGTCATGTTTGTTTGGTATAAGCTCAGTTTTGCTTTCATTTAAATGAACTCTAATTTCTTTGCTAAGCTTAATTTCTTGAATTTTTATTTACATTACGTTTAGAAATCTTGTTGCAGTCTATTTGACACGTCAAAGATAATCATAACCAAACCAAATCAACTTAATTATAAGCAAATGGTTTCATTTATGTTTCCAACTAATATGTATAATTGTGTTATGTGATTTGAAAAGAGAACGCGTGATAAAGTGTCGACATAAATTTTGTAAAGTGACAATAAATATCACGCTCATTTATCATTAAAATAAAAACGATTACAATTGAAAAAACGAAGCATCTCTAGTATACCTTTTAATGCGATAGACTTGTTTTTAATCTTAATTTGAAAAGTACTACGTAATGTAGAGAACCCATACACCACTGGATGAAAAATGTGAGTAAATAAACATGTTGTGTGAAAAAAATTCTATCACATAAACACATAGAATAAAGAAAGAAAAATTTTCATTTACAACTTATAAATCTCTAAAAACCTCTTCATATACAACATTTGAAGTTCTATCAATATATTTAGATAACAAAACTCAATAACCACTTGCCACAATATTGGGGCCTACATTCCTAAATTAAAGCAAATTGAGCATGTAACTTTCGTCTTAAGTTTGAGCAAATTTTAGCAATAACATTAGTTATATGTATATAACTAACCCCTAGGCTTTTTCTGCAAGTCCGTCTGCAAAATCAAAACATGACCGGTAATACAAACCAAATGCATAATAATACAAAAAAGTTAAAAAGAATAGACATCCCAATCTGAATTGTTTTTTAATCAAAATATTAAATTTCAGGATATCTGGTTGTAATCTCAATTTTCAAGCATCACTAAATAAACATTGCAAAAATTTGATTAAAAATTTAGTTTGATACATCTTGCCGCAGCCCACATGTAACCTTTATGTATTTGAAACGTCAATGTCACATTAAAAAACCCGAGTAGACGGATATGTTTTTGTGATTTTATAGAAACTTTTAAGGTTAGTTACATGCGTGCCTGTTATACCATAAAACATAATCCATGATTGTATCAAAATATTGCCTTTTTGACAACACAATACATCATAACTGCTCTTTTGACAGGAAATAAAAGACTCGCTTTTGACAGCAATTACACATTTTGACAACAAAGAGATGCACCAAATTGCACTTTTTAATAGGAGAAAAAATGTAATATATCGACCCTTTTAATAGGAGAAAAATGTATTACACCAGCTTTGACCCCGTCACCCAATGCATCACTGATGCAAAAAGCTGGAGAACAAATGTTGGTATAATTACTCGAAGTCAAGTCAAAGGAGCAATTTTCAACTAAAAAAGCCTACCTGATCTAAGAAGCAAGTTGGTTATATTACTCCAAGTTACTAATTATCCAATCAAGTAGCAATATAACTTTCACAAACCAATGTTATTCATGGACTACATGTGCTTATTTTAATGGTATATTCAAATCAATATTAGGTCCTTACAATAATATATAAAAACGTAGCTATTAGTTTACCTGTTTTACATCGTAAAACCTAAAACAGCCCAATAGGGTATATGCTCAAAGTGAAGATAAAACTGTTACATAAATTCGCATTACAGGTCAAGCATAGTCCTCTGATAGTTGGCCAAGTTTCCTGCTTCGGGAACGCCTTTGCTAGATTTTGAAAGAAGGCTTTTTAACTAACAAATATTATTCCGTGTGGCTTGTAGTAGCTAATTCCCTAAAAAATATGTGTAATGTTTGAAAAGACCATTTCTTATTGTTCAATTCAGTTGTAGCGTAATTGATCCACATATGTTGTAGCTTAAAATCACCAAGAGTCGGGTAAACTAATATTCGTTTTGAAATTGGTAAGTTAAGGCGTTAAGCATAGTGTGTTCTACATTTTTAAGTTAATATTTTCAATTGTTTATGTATTTTCTTACTAAATTGTAATTCTATACCAATGAATAAGCACGAAAGGGAACAAAAGATATCTATTATATTGAAAGATCTTAGACCTTGATATTGGGAATAAGTAACTACGGGCATAACTAATGCCTTGATTTTGGTTACTTACTTGCATGAAAGTAAAAAACTTAAAATGATAGGCTGCATATACGTACCTTCATATGTCCTTATGTGTGATTGTCAATAAGTTGCATTCACATCAATTACAAAAATAATAAAAGAAAAAACAATTCAATTATTAAATTAGCATTTAAACATAGCCAGAATCATATATGAGTACATCTACATAAAGTATTAGCAGATACAAATGAAACGAAATCAACCAAAATCATAATCAATGATTTCGTGTGGGAAGGATGGATAAACCTAAATTGAAGCTGCAGGGGTATGATAGAAAATTTGAACAACTAAAGATAGAAGATGAAGTCTGAACAAATCGGAATGGTAGACTTAGGTGTTGTTTGTTTTTTAAGAGGTAAAATGTCTGCAGTCTGCGGACCACATCTGCAGACATCTGTAGCAGAAGAGGTAGACCAAACCTCTGCAGTCTGCAAGAAAAAGACTGTTTGTTTTTTAACGTCTGCAAACTGCTAAAATAAACAGAAATTTAACTAAACAATTTTTTCCAAGAACCAATATTCCAGTGTTATAGAACCAAATAATTTCCGGAAACTCCAATACAAATAATATACAAAACATGTTTCAAGTATACAAAAGAAGTTTCAAAGTACAACAAATGTCTATATGTTTAAAAATAACATACACTTCAAGTAATATACAATAACTTCCCGAACCGATCTCTTCACTATTACAACCCGAACCGACGTCTTCGAACTTGCAACCCGAACTGACGTAGTCATACTTGCAACCCAAACCGACGTCTTTATTTTTGAAGCCCGAATCGATCTTTATTCTTGCAACCCGAACTTTAGTAACCGCCTAACAAAGCGTAATATTACATTAATATAACAAACTAACAAACAGTAAACACGTTAATGTATATGACAAAAAGAAACCCAAAACATTCAATATCTAAAGATCTTCATAGACAAAAAACATTCAACAACATTTCAATTAAAACATATAATCAATTCCAAGTAACAAGCAACAAGATCTTCGTTAGACCTAAACTTTCTACAAGGTGTTTTCGACTAAAAACTAATTATAATCGAACAATTATGCAAAATTATAATTGAACTAAAAACTAACAAGAATTCAACAAATCAATATTTACAAACTTTTTTCAACTAAAAACCTAATAAGAACCTAATTGAACAAATTTATTAACAAGAATTCAATTAACAAAAGCCTAATAACCTAATTGAACAAACCAATTAACAACAATCAAACCTAAACATAAACAATTTTTCAAGGTACAAATCAAACCTAAACACAAACAATTTTCAAGGCATAAATCAAGCATAAACACAAACATATTTCCAATGCACAAATCAAACCTAAACATAAACAAAATGGATCAAAAAGTAAAACTAAAATGAAACGGGTCAAAAATCAAGAATCAATCATCATGGGTTTCACTTTAATACACTAATGTCACTTATGACTCGAGCCATTATTAACCAAGCAATTAAAAATTAATCAAGAGAAAATCAAGAATCAAGATTGTAATCTAAAGAAGATCACTTTAATCAAGATTGTAACAAAAAAATAAAACTTAACAAACCAAAGAGGAGAAGAGAGAGTCCGATGATGGTTTGCTGGAAAGAGAGAGGCTAACGGAGGCAGGGGCGGAGGTGAGCGGCGGCTGGAGGTGGCCGAAGATGGAGGGGGCAAGTGGCGGCGGCGGTGGCTCACCGGAGGTGGGGAGGCAGTGGGTGATGGGATGGAATGAAAGAGGGCTAGGGTTTGAAAGACCTGATGGAATGAAGGGGATGAAAGAATGGAAAAGATTTGAGAAGTGGGTGGTCCATGTCTGTGTGAAAAAGAGGGCGCGCAGACCTTTTTTAATGAAATGTCTTCTAAAAATCAAACAGTCTTCAAGCCTAAAAGTCTGCGCGTGGTCTGCGCGGCGCAGACATAAGAGGTCAGGAATATCTTCTGATAAAAAACAAACACCACCTTATAGTACTTACCTGTTAATGTCACAAACCGTGGTTCTTGAAGATATGAAAATATGGAACTAATTTTAAACACAAATGGCAGTGGAAGAAACGATCGAATTAGGGTTTCGATTAATTTCAGAGAGAATCATCAAAGCAGCAACGAAAGAAACAATGGATTTAGATTTAGGGTTTTAAGTTATTACGGGTCATAAAGTTATATCGGTTAGCGTGATTTGATATTAACGGGTCAAAAGATCCGCCAGAAAGTAATATGAGTATTAGAAAAGTTTGGGCGGGAGTATTGATGTAGGGTGATTCTCCAAGTGACATGTGTCTCAATTATTTTACTTTATTAGAATATTAGTTTTAGAGCCCGTGTTACACACGGGATAATTCAAATTATAAAATTATAAGTAAAACAAATAATTACATGGCGTATATGAAAAAAAATGTATTACATCTATGCTTATATCTATACAATGTGTACATAAATTGATTTTATTTATATCACAAAATGGTTTTTTTAAATAAACTTAATAAAAAAATGTCCGTGCAAAATCGTATCCGAGAATGATTATTTCTATTTGAAAAATTCATTCTCGGTGTCATATATGTATAATTGAAAGAATTTTGGTTATGAACCAATTTCAAAATTAAGACTTCTCATACGATAGTAGTTCTAACCACTCAGCCTAAATACAAAAGACGTGTTACCTTTATTGATATATTTATCAATTTACCACCATCAAAAGAAAGTGGGATATTAAATTGTAACAATGGATGTTCTTCAAGAACTCTGTTTTTTTGAGTCACGCCATAAAAAAGATTTTGATAAGTTTTAGAGGGCTTCTCGACTTTGTCATAATTACAACATAAAAAATAACATGTTAACCCATTCAATTTTGTGAATATTTTGTTTCATTTGAGCATAGTTTTGCATGACATGCTTCCCATACAACGTTTTGATCATCATTGAAGGAAAAATTAATGTTGACATAAATATTTGAAATTTGATAAAAGTTAGAAACATTGATAGGCACGAGGGTGGCATGTCGAAATTGTTCGCAATCTTTCTTAAGTTTTAATAGTTGAGGGAAAAATAGTCAATTTGCCAAATCCCGAACCTTTTGATTATTTCAAAAAATGCCCTTAAAAATAAACTTGAAACCCGAATCATGTTTAAAATTCTAACTTGCATACTTTTGACATTTTTAAGTCAACACTTTGAACCCATAACAAATTTGACGATAAATCTATTTTGCATTATCAAACTTTTAAAAATACTCAAAATTTTCATTTTTGACCCGTAACAAAAATTTGACTTAAATGTAGTTAACTTGTATCAAACAATCTATTTACCAACTTTTGACCCATAAAATCAAATTTAACTTCCACAAAAAACCCAAAACAATTTTTATTTGAGAAACATAATTTGTTGTTGATTTTTGGAATTCATCAAGTATTTTGAAATATATAGTAAAATAATATTTTAATATTTATATTTATAAAAATATATAGATATTATATAAATATAGTGTCAAGGAAAGTGAATAATTATTGATTTATTACATATATTAGGGTATATTAGTTTTAGAGGGAAAAAATTGTGAGAATTAACCAAAACATAACAAGTGTCTCAATTTATTTTATTTTATTAGAATAGGTAGATATATAGGTAGAGGTAGATTACTAGTTTGATACACGGGAATTAATTAATAAAAATTATAATATTTAAACATTAAGCAAAATACAATCAATAACACATAACACAATTATCATATATTATTAATACAATGACAAATTACATTAAAATTACAGGAATTACAAAACAAACATTACGCAACTATTTTACAAAAAGAAAAAAATTCCTTATACACTACATTTGTGGTTGTATTGGTCATATTACCTTGTTTATCAAGAATCAGAATCTTTAGCCCACACCTGTTTGTAACTCTTGACAAGGCGACATATAGCTGTCCATGTGAAAACACGGGTTCTTTCAAGTACAAACCAACCCTAGATAATGATTGACCTTGGCTTTTGTTTATGGTCATCGCAAAATATACTGCAAGGGGAAACTACCATCTTTGAAACTTATATGCTATTTTGTTGTCTGTTGGAGTCAGTGGTAATCTGTGGATCAAAACTCTATGTCCAATGTTAGTTCTAGAAATAATTTTTGCTTTAACTACACGAGTACCTAAAGATATAATTTGTAGTCGAGTACCGTTACATAAGCCTTCTTTCTGGTTAAGATTTCTAAGGAGCATAATAGGAACACCGGTTTGAACCCGATATTACAAAAAACCGGTTTGTAGTTATAAACCACCGGGTTAGGACCGGTTTGGAGATTTTTTTTAGCTAAAACCGGTTTGAAGCCGATATTTTGGAACCGGTTAGACAAAAACAGGTTTCATCCGGTTTAAAACCCATTTTGTAGCTCAAAACTAATTTATAGCTCACATATCATATCCATTTATAGCTCATTAACCATTCTATGTAATGCCCTATTGAAAAAATTAATTTATTGTAAAGGAAAATATGATTGTAATTATAATAATGATATTAACAATTGCTTATGTTACAATAAGAAAGATACTTTGGAACGGGTTAGTCAAAAACAGGTTTAACCCGGTTTAAAACCCGTATGTACGTAAGCTTCAAAACTAATTTATAATTTATAACTCACATATCATATCCATTTATAGCTCATTAACCATTCCATATAATGCCCTGTTGAAATTTGGAAATCAATTTATTGTAAAGGAAAATAGGAAATATCAATTGGAAATCAATATATGGTAATTAATTCCAGTCGTAATGGCAGTATCAATCCATAGATACCAACATTGATCCGATAATATCAATTGACGTAAGTGTTGGTTGACGTACGTGAAGATCCAAATCTATTGGTAGCATATGGTAAGTAAAAAAAGATGATGATATATACAATCTGTCAAAACTGCTTTATAAAATATAGGCCTTTAAAGTGTAAAGAACCGGACGTTCAATTAATTGCTCGGGTTTAAACCGAAAACCGGTTTGCGCACCTCTAGTAACAAATGTGTCAACTACTATTTTAAAAAGGAAGCGGTAAATAGCAAATATTGTTTAATAATTTATTGTTGTTGTATAATAAAGGAAAATAACCTAAAATGAAAAGTGACATACACCTTTACACTAAATGTGTCACGGACGCACCAACATTAATGGAGTCGGATTCTTGATGCTATTGAATGAATTAAACAAACAAATTTAAGTAAGACTAAACACATTAAAATATCAATTGATTTGAAATTGGAAATAATTATTCATTAAAAAGTGTTGATTGACCACGAAAAGTTTAAAATATCAATTGAAAAAATGTTGGTTCACCATTCTTTTAGGCAATTAGCAAACCAAGGATAGGATAACAATAAGCTATTGATGAAAATAAAAAATCATTCCTTTTGAAAATTAAAGTTGAAATCCAAGCATTAGAGAAAAATAATTGAATAGAAAAAATTCCAAAATGTTAAATTCCCATAGAAAAAAGTCCAAACAGAACAAATCCATATTTTAATTAAAATAGATAAACTTTATTTTAAAAGATCCAACATTTTTAGTCGTCAGTATTGCTTTGACTTTTGAACAGTTATTAAGTCAAATTCAATACTTACAAGTTACAATCTTAAAAGTTAATACAATATAATTGCTAATATATTAAACGCATAATTAAATTAAATTGATTTATCTAGTGGATATATGCTAGAAAAAGTGGGAGTCATGAGAGCATGACAAGTGACAAAACATGGTACTCTTTTATTAGAGTAGTAAGATAATTATTATTATTATTAGGATTTGGATCATATTCAAATAAAATTAACGTACTAATTGTGAGAATCAAATAGGGTAATTATGTAATTACATCAAAGAGTAATTACTCTATGATGTAATTAAATAATTACTTTACTTGATTCTCATAATTAGCACGCTAATTTCATTTGTACTACTACTAGAAGGAATAATGGTGACCTTTCAAAGTGGGTCATGCAATTTGATTCAAGAAGCAAATTGCATAACGAACTAGTTTCGTTTACTGTTTTGAAGAGGCATTTACTCAACTTCGGCACTCGACCTAAATGTATAAGATAAATACAAAAATATGTATTTATTTATACATGGACATTATAATCATTTATATAATAATATATTAAAATATTAATTATACCTCTTATTATATATTAGTCTGTTAATTGTTAACAAAATTATATTATCCTTAATTAACTAATAAAAAGTTTTCCATTGGGTGTATATAAAGAGAGATCAAGATTAACATCATAATCATCACAAGCATATAAACCAAAATCATGTTCTTTTCTCCCCCCCCCCCCCCTCTCTCCCTAGAAAGTAAAGGGGATTTTGGAAGTCCTTCCAACCCTCATCACCTACCTTCAAACCATCAATGCCACCACCACCACACCGGCAAGCTGTACCTTTAAGAGCTTCACGAACACCAACCCACCAAAGTATGGTGGAGAAGTGTGTGCCACGACATTCCTCCAGTGGTTTAAGCATATGGAAAAAGTCTATCTCCATTGCAGATGCCCAAACAATAAAAAGACTTAACTTCGCTTCAAGTGTCTTCGATTTAAGGGCTCTCACATGGTGGAATGGTGTGAGGAACACCCAAGGTGCCGAAGTCGCCATGGCTCTTCCATGGGACGACTTAAAGAACCTCATGCGCAGGCTATTTTTCCCCAAACAAGAGATCCAAAGGTTGGAAACCAAATTTGTGGAACTCAAACAAGATAGTGGAGGCAACTCAACTTACAACAACCGCTTCCGTGAACTAAGCCTCCTACTTCCACATTTGGTCACCCCACTCGAGAGAGCCATCGATAAGTACATTTCTGGACTACCCATGCAAATTCAGGACTCCGTCTTGAGTAGCAACCCTCAAACTCTCCACAATGATTCACTCATCCCGATACCCTCATTGAAACCATATTAAGGTCGTGAATTTAACGCGGAAAGACTCCAAGAAGACTAAAACCATAAGCGAACCTACTCAAGAGGTCAAGACTGAGTCATCTTCCAAGCTCAACCATATCCATGAGAAGAAGAGAAAGTCGACCTACCAAAACTTTGATTTAGTCGACTTGCACCCACCTTAAACTCATCCTACCCAAACT
This sequence comes from Bidens hawaiensis, assembly GCF_021521415.1. Classification (NCBI taxonomy): domain Eukaryota; kingdom Viridiplantae; phylum Streptophyta; class Magnoliopsida; order Asterales; family Asteraceae; genus Bidens; species Bidens hawaiensis. The sequence continues at coordinate 109,041 of NW_027495087.1, read as the reverse complement.
TAACCCATTAAGAACCCCTAAATAGGACCCCATCCTTTGTGTAGCACAAGAAAGTTTCACAACGTCATTACATTGAAGTGCCGTTAAGGCACCTACTGCGGTCGTTTTGGTCACCACATTACCATATGTCATGAACTCAACCAACCTATGGTTCAACCATTTACCCCACCTCACTCTCAATCTCAAGCTTTATCATATGCTCAACCGTTTACTCAGGCACCTCCAACTGTTAGAGCTTGTTACAATTGTGGAGATCCTAGCCATTTTTGCAATGCATGCCCAAGACTCGCATATATGAACCAAATTTCATCCTACCGAACCCAAGATACTCAATATAAATCTTACCAAGCCCAAGTCTATCCAACCCAAGTCACCTAAGCCCAATTCAACCATGCCCAAGTGAATCAGCTTCAGCCGATCCAAGCTCCACCCATTCAAACAATTCAAACCCAACCTAATCAAATTAACCAAGACAACTAAAACCCAATAAACCAACCTCAAGTTAACTAAGCTACTCAAGATAATCAAGGACATGCGTGTTACACCAAAGGTCCCAAGTCTAAGCCTCACTCTTTAAGAAGACATGCTACGCAAGACACATTTATTTTATCTGGTTCTTTTCATCTAAATCTATTGTAATGACTTCACAAAATTTCAATTTTTTTTTTATGAATGGGAGTTTATGGTTATTTATGTTATCTATTTCGATTATGTCGGTTATTGCACTATTTATTGTTACGCAATTTATCATCGCAATTCAAGCGGACTATGACCGGTTATTTACCAGAACTATGCATATGAACTACCTATGACCGATTTCCTACTAGTGTTTTGTTTTTAGAAATTGGGAATATGAACGTGTGTTATAGATAGTTATCTAATATGAGTCACATATACAAATTTTCTTTTGATATTTTAATACATAGCTACCCAAATACCCCAAAATCACCTCGTTCTCATAGTACTCTTTCCTCATCTTACCCTATTTTATAATCTTGATTTGAAGCCTCGTCTATTATATTATTCGTTAGTCGTGTGATTTGTTTGCTGTGTGAACGTATTTATGTGGATACTTATTCGTGAATTTTGTTGTCATCTCAAGTATTTCTATACGTCGAATGTGTAAGTTACTTAATTAATTTCAAAATTTCATCCATTTATTTATTTCATTTTATCGTTATTACTTTCGATGGTTAACTTCAACAATATAGTTATATTTTTCAAAGTTTATTTCCTAGTTATTTATGGTCATCAAATTTCACGCATTTATTTAGTTTCATTGCTCTAGATCAATTAATTCATTAAATATTGGTTTAAAAAGTTTTATATTACCTTGTTTTCGAACCCGTACAATGGGATGAACCATATGCATCATGCGGCGATCTAAATAATTATGAGTGCACGTATAGTTATCAAAGTCCTCGCATGGAACTTATAGTGAATCTGGTTGTGTGCCATACCTCAGAACCTAGGGTTATTTTGGGTAACAATACAAATATCAATGTGATAAGGGCATGGTGGATACGCCGCTACTACATCCTATATATAACTGTCATTATCATATTTTCCATTTTTTGTGTTATTCGGGTCACTCGAAGATCTGTGCTATATTTATTGAAAAAAAAATCTCTCTTGACCTTTATTTTCTTCCTTTTTGCTATGGTTTTTCCTTAATTTGGGGATGAAATTTCCAAAAGTTTGGAATACAGTAACATTCGTTAATTTCCGCACCCGAAACCCGCCTCGTTTTAAATTTTTGTTTCATATATTATTTATTTTATTTCATTTTTTATTGCGCGTTATTCAAATCTATTTTGTTTGTTAATGAATTTTTTATAACTATCAAACATGTGCATTTTAACCTATCAACTATAGTTTTACCCTCTTTTGAATACAGCCCAAACCCAAGGAACTTGATTGCGAGTATTACAAAGTTTTTCTTTCTTTCCCTCCTCCCTCCTCGCCATCGGCAGGCACCCCCTTCCTCTTTGATTTTTGATCCACACTCCATGCCTAATTTTACGGGATTTGATCATGTCCAGCTGGTTATTGATCAAACGCGTTAAATCATAGGTTTACTCGGGAAATAAACAGGTAATTAACAACCAATTCACATTAACTCGAAACCACGGCTGCAATTATCTCAAAACACTATAAATACATGTCCATAATACGATTAAATTGACGAACACCATTCTCACATCATCGCGAAACAAACTCCATATCAATTTGCACCCAGAAACTGTTTAAAGTCATCTTTTGATATCGTGTCAAGCTGCGAAACCCTCGGCATCCGTTCTTTTTCAATTCGGCTTTGATTAAGGTAATTCTTAAGGGGTTTTGTGTGGATTTTATCCAAGTTATAAAATCCCTATATCAATTTCATGTGACAGAGGGCAATCGATGTTCAATTTGGGATCTTTGATTTAGGGTTTATGAAGATTTGGGATCAATTCGTAATTGGGTATAAGTATGTTTGTTTTCATTCTATAAACAAAATAGTCACCAGCACAGTTGATTGGTGTATGTTCTTTAAGTGTGTGAATCGGCATGGGTCGCGAGTTCGATTCCTTTAGGTCGGTTTTGTGTTTTTATTTCATTTTATTTTATTTTCTATTTCTTAATTATTATTTTCCTTATTTATTTTAATCAAGTTAACAACCATTTTAGAAATTGATCATAAATTCTCACTAATTTAACGGGCCGAACCCAATTAAACTTTCAAAATAATTTTCCGTTAACGCTCGCCATATATGTATATACATATATATTTATATATAATCTTATACTTATATTATCTCTTGATTTAAATATCAAATATATTTTTTAGGAATAGTTAAACTAATAATAATTTAAATTTACATTTTATTTCTATCATATAAAAAAAGTTTACTTAAAACTTAGAACGATCCCAAATCCGTTTTAAATCCCAAATTCTTGTGTCTTGTTTGTTTATCCTTGTTAAGATATTTATTTCGATTATACTTTTAAATTAGGACAAAGCAGGAGCTATTCGCGAGACCAATTAGTTCGCTTAAACCATCAACTCGTTATCGTACTACTTATTTCATGTGAGTTTACATACCCAATTTTTTGCTAAGGATGTAAATGCAGCCACATCATCACCTCAACTCCACTATCTCTTCCCACTCATTCTCTCTCCTCCATTTCTCTTTCCTTTTACCTTACAAAACCTCAAATGCACGCACACAGGGAAGGATGGATTACTCTCTCTCTCTCTCTAATCTCTCTCATCCGCATCACACTCCATGTCACAAATGCATATTATAAATGCATGCATTGGGGAAGTTCTAAGCTTTGTTAATGCCTCGTATATTAAAAACACAATTCCATTCATGTTTATTTATGATTATTACATGCTCTATGATTTTGCCATACTTGCTTATGTGTTTATTTTATTGTTGGTGGTTTGGCTCATTATAGCATGCAATAGGTTATATATTTCGTATTCATTGTTGCATGTTCCTGTTTGGGTATGTTTAGTTATATGAATTTAGCTTCAGTAGTCTGTTACCCGAGCATTTTTCTGAATTGTTGTTGGGGCGTCAATGACATGGCACTTATCTTGACAGTGCAACTAGATGTACGTTTTCTGTTATAACTAGGAAAGTTATATCTAAGAAAGAAGAGTGCATGATCTAGCGAATTACTTCTGAATCAATTCAGAAATGCAGTCAGATACATCAGTGATCCAATTTTTGCTCTGCACTCATGCTGATCAACTGACTCCCCCTTTTCATCAGGTACCATCTTCTCATGTACTCTCGTTCTTTGGACCAACCTATGACCGAACAAAAAGGAGTTCGTCACCCTCACATACACCAGGAAAAAGGTTACGATAGCAAGCCCCTCCCTGGCCGGAGAGCCTCCAGTACAAGGTGGCGACGATCAACCATCCACTCTAGAGATTCATATTGATCAATTGATCTTCGCGTCCTGCCATTTCACTAAGTAGACGGCCAACAAAGGCTGAAACTCTTCTGGCCAAAAACAAGGGACCCACTTCTCATCCTAGGAGTTAGCAGGTATAAAATAGTCCCATCTCCGTGTAAGGCCCCGTATCCAGTGCCCTACATTGGGTGTTGGATTTACTCATAAAAAAAGTTCTAATTATCAGAGTTAATTAGAACTTTCGCGGAATACATAAAACTTCAACCAATATATTACAAAACATAAATCCTTATCTTAAACATTCAATTTGTCGTAACACAACGTTATAAATTAACATCATAACATTCTTCTCATGATGCCAACTTCTTTAGCTCAATGCCATGTGTCTCCCTCAAGCCAGCTGCGTTAACCTATTTTCCTGCATGCATACTAAAAGTCAGTTACGCTGACTGAGTTCTAGTTTATCAGGCAATCATACATTTAATTCACATACTTACTTACACGTATTCGGAGATACCCATTACATGCGTAATCAGTTCATTTTTCTTTCATACATACTTGCATACACACATTCGTTCATTGTTTCATACTTTCATGCTTTCATGTTTTAACACGTTTATTTCATACGTACTATCTCTACATTTTAAAGAGACTTTCTCCCTACTTCCTCGAGTATTGTTAGGACCGGTTTCCTTCTACGTCGGATATTATTAGGGCCCGGTTCCTTTCTACCTCGGATATTATTAGGGCCCGGTTCCCTTCTACCTCGAATATTATTAGGGCCCGGTTCCCTTTTGCATTGAGTAACCATACAACCATATGTCTACTTCGGATATTATTAGGGGCCGGTTCCCTTTTGCATCGAATAACCATACAACCATACGTTAGATACACATATATTCATATACATTTACTAATGTACATCTAATCCTTTCTACATTCATTCATCACTTCAACATCAATCAGATATCATTCAAAGACATTCATATAGCATACACTTACCACTTAGGGCAAGTGTATTCACTTGAACACATATGAGTATGCACACAACCCTGACATTTCCCTAAACTAATAGCATCGCGTGCATGTGCGATGCGATTCTTCTTTATGCGATTAGAATCCTTTTTTTCTTCATTTTACCATTTTTCAGCCATTTTCCTCCATGACCCTTCCTTAGGACCCGATTTAACCCTTTTAATGGGTTTTGGGCCGTAACAACTTGTCTACTTACTTTTACATGGCCCGAATGTTTCTCGTTCATCCTATATCGCACCCGTTAAACCTTTTATTACAAATTTTATGTTTTTCTTGCATTTTTCAGCCCGATCTACTATTATACCAAGTTTCATGGCAACCTGACATCAAACACTAACCCCCCTATTTTTTTTTAACAAAATGTACCTTACGGGATTCCTGTTTGGTTCAGATCTGGACCAAACCATGGATCTTAGATGCGTTTCTTGTTTCTCGATGATGCTAGATCACGAAATCACTTTGGTTCCCTTAGATCTTAGATGAATATGAGAGGAAGAGAGTTTGTGTGTGTTTGAAGTGTGTGCATGGAGGAAGGAGATAGAGAATGAGAAGTGTTTGGGTGATAAGGGAGGGTTTGGGGTTTGTATACTCCAAGCCCATGGACTTTAGGCCCGCAACCATTCTCAAGTCCATGCATTATTCCTAAGCCTACCACTCCGTCCCAATATTATTTAACAAATTTAAATAACGACCCACATTAATATAATAAAAATTTCTTTTATTTATTATTCTCAAAAGATGGATGTTACACTCTGTCTCTCCGAGTTTCTACTACTAAGTAGCACTTCTGCTATTCATTCAAAGAATCGGTTCCTGAAAAAGCCGTATCTTATTACAACATAATAACATAAGAAATCAATGGCTTTTGCGAAAAGAGGAAGACACTTTATTTTATATTTTTTTTCAATATTCTTTGATTGCAAAGATGCATTATCAATCATGTAAAACATCGAATAAAACAAATAGAGAAAAGCCGACTATCGGAATCGAACTGATCACTATTGCATTACAAATGCGATGCTTTAACCTCTGATCTAAGCAGACTCATATAACATAAATTTAACACACATAGGAATTCAACAAACTCTTAGAATCTTTGCTATTAACTATTTGAATTCTTAGCTCTTATCCATATAATTAGAATATATTAAAGAATATAATATAGAATAAAATAAATGTTAAATATTATATTATAGTAAATATTATAGAACATAACGATTAATTTAGCGATACAAAATTTTTTTTTATCATGATTAAAGTTTCTAAAAAAAATCGATCGTTCAAGTATTCGAAATTTCAGGGTAAAATCAGTGGAAGAGAAACAGATATACAGGGTATGTATCCACCTATATTGAATTGCCCATACAGAAATGATAAAATCGTTTTTGATTGGATCAAATATGAGCCTCCTATAGAAGATGAAAGGACTTTCGCCTAACAGCACGACACTTGTATTGCTCTCCCACAACCCCGTTGTTACACCCCGCATTTTCATGTTAACTCCGTCAACACATACTACATTACCTTAGACATTCTTGCATAACATTTCACGAGTCGGTAACGAATCACACACAAGAGTCGGTCCGTACGCGTTGGTGATAAACGCCAATTTCGTAAACAAATACATGTACGTGCTAAGTGATTACTTGCTTTGCGTGTTCATGCTTTGGTTATTAATATTATATATATAAATATAATAAAAAAAAACCCTAAATCGCCCCGAGCCGCGCGTAGGATTTGGCTTGATACCTCGCATTGCGCGGGGGATCGCTAGATTGTGAAAATTTAATTAAAACGATTTTAAAAACCCTAGAGCTCATATTATTGACCTCTGCCATTTTTGGAAGAAACCCTAGAGATTTTGGGTCACTTGGGAAGCTTAGGGGTGCATTGGAAGTGCTAAGGGTTGTGTTTACATAGTAACAATCGTTAGTTGTAAGTATCCATCTCTTAACTGTTGTTTTATTGATTTGTTAAGTGTTCTTTTGATGTTAAGTGGTGCTTGGCATGAGAATCTCAGTGATATAACCATTATAAGACTTGTGTGATTGATAATTGATGATTTAGAATGTTGTTGTTCATGTAAACATGATTTGGTTAAGGTTCATGATAGATTGGATTCTGGATAGAATTGTACTCGCTTATTGTTTCGACTGTAACTTGATGATAAACGATGGTTTTTAATAAATTCTTGATTCTAGGATATAACTCGTTGAGTTTAGTTTCTATAAAGTTATGAATTGTAATTGTTGGATATACAGAGGATAGGTTTTATGATTTTAGAAGATTACATGTCTAATCTGATTCGGGAAGAAGTTTTCTGGTCTAACTTCCCAACATCATACATTGAGATTGACAAAGCTAAATGGGTTTGTTCCACTTCTGGAACTTAGTATTATGAGTTTAGGAGACAAACCAATTAGCCTTGCATAATTTGGATAAATGAGTTGATAAAACCATGAAAATACTTTTTGTTGCGCAAACTGATGAATAATGTGTACCTATTTGTGATGATTGAATAATTGTGAGTTTCGTATATATGAGAAAAATATAATAAAACTTTTTTTAGAAACCTAAATCATATATTCTACTGTGATAAATTTTGTATAATTTATCTTTGATTTTTGCATAGTGAATAAAATCAGTTTGAACATGCTAAAATCTGTCTCATTAACTGAATGATCATAAGTTAAGTTGTATGATTAATAATTAGTTGCTTTGCCATGAAATGATGTGTGAATACATGTTAGGAATTTTTGGTACATTTGACATTACTTAATATCACCAACGAATCATCGGGTCAAGTTTGTGTTTGTGTGTGAGTCCATACATGAGTTTTAGAGTCATGTGTTATTGAACACACTCTCATAGCTTAAGCACTTGTACTAGGTAATAGTTAACGAGTCAAGTGCATACATTTGGTTTGAGAAAAGTCCATTACACGCGTCACCAGGTGAGTTCATGCTTTTACCAACTTGTTTTCTGGATTGAAAACAACAAAACTATTTTCGTATACTTGTTTTCTGGATTGAAAACACAAAACAGTTTCTCTATTTGTTTTCTGGATTGAAAACACAACTATTTTCGTATACTTGTTTTCTAGATTGAAAACACAACTATTTTCGAATACTTGTTTTCTGGATCGAAAACACAAAATATTTGCTTATACTTGTTTTCTGGATTGAAAACACGGACATACTTATATACTGGTTTTCTGGAGGAAAACGTAGCGACTTATATTGGATTTATGTATTTCTTACATATCACAAGTGTATACTAGATGCCCTCATATCACTTAAAGTCCTTGCATATCTTGAACCGTTAGGATAAGATTGCGGGGAAATTTAAGTAGTACTACTGGGTTTGACAAACCCCGCCTGCTATAACTCGACTGTAGATCGGACGGGTGTAAATGTCCTAACATACATCACCAGTGTTTTGTGATAAACATGGTAAGAAGGCATACAGACAGCAGCTTCGGTTCAAACGTCTAGTAGCTTGTAAATGGGTTAGCTACCCTGGTATATTTGAAAAGTGCTAAATCTACATACACTACTTATGCTACGTATACTATCTAGACTATATATATTACTTTTTACTACAACTTATGAACTCACCAACCTCGTGTTGACCTTTGAGTATTTATACTTACCCAGGTTGCTAGATGCGCTAAGGAGTGGATTGCATTGCATGCGTCTGGAGTCATATATGTCGCATGAACTTTTTATTGCAAATTATTTACATTTGATGGGTTGTGCATGTTTGAACACATGGTTCATTGTTTTAAACCATTTACTTTTACGCTTCTGCAAAACTTTAAGGGTATGTCTGGTTGTAGGTAATGGAATGAAGAGGGAATGGAATAGGAGAAGGAATGGAATGGACAAGGGAATGAAATGGATCATTACATTCCTTTGTCTTGTTTGGTTAACCTATATGAATGAAATGAATTATTACTTTATGTTGTTTGGTATCCAAAAAAATTATAGGATGAAGTAAAAATAATAAAAACACTCCTATCTCAATATATTTTTTTTTACCAAAATAAAAAAATTGCATTGGTAACGGTAGTGGTAGCTCCGGTGACGAAAATGGTAGAGGCGATGGCGACGGTGGTGGTGGTGGTGGCGGTCAGGCGGCAGGGGCGATGGTTATGGTGGTGGTGGTAGGGGTGGGGGTGGCGGTGGTTAAGAAGTGGTAGCATTGGTAGTGATGGCGATGGTAGGGTGGCGACAACGGTGGTAGCGGTCAAGTGGTGGTGGCCAGGCAGCGAAAATGGTAGTGGCGGTGATGGCCAAGCGGAGGCGATGACAACGTTTGCGGTGGTTACTGCAACGATGGTTGCGACGACGGTGACAGTGGCAACGCTGGTTGTAAGGAGGTGGTGGTGGTGGCGGCGGCGGCGGCGCTGGTGGTAAGGTGGTGGTGGTGGTGGTGGTGGCGATGGTGTTGGTAGTGGCGGTCAGGTGGTGGTGAAAGTAGTGGTGCTGGTTGTTGTTGTTAAGTGGTGGAGTTGTTGAAAAAGTATGGTGAAGGAGGAATAGAATGAAAAAAAGAAGGGGGGGGGGGGGGGTGGGAAAGAATGGTTTTGATGGAATAGGTTTCCATGTGTAATGGATGATTTCATTCCTTTGAGCAACCAAACATCGCATTTTTCATTCCCACATAATGAATCATTCCATCCCCCCTATCATTGCTGCGTATCAAATGCTGCCTAAATTGTTTGGATTGGATTTTGTGTTCTCATGTTTGAATGAGACTTAAATAAATGTTTTGAATATTTTAATTTAGATGTTTGGTATAACGAATGAGCTTGATCCAGGTTTGTCACATGCCTCTCGGTAAAACTATGTTAGTCGAAATTTGGGGGTGTGACAAATTGGTATAAAATCCATTGGTTATATTGAACTCAATTTGTTTTTGAAAAACCGGTCTATGACCTTTTCAAAACTCATTAACATTTTTTCAAACGTGTCAACCCATCACCATCAACTAAATTTTCGGGACAAAAATTCCTTCAACAAGGGGATGATGTGACGCCCCGCATTTTCACGCTAACTCCATCAACACATACTTCATTATCTTAGACATTCTTGCATAACATTTCATGAGTCGGTAACGAATCACACACAAGAGTCGTTCCGTACGCGTTGGTGATAAACATCAATCCCGTAAACAAATACATGTACGTGCTATGAGATTACTTGCTTTGCATGTTCATTATTTGATTATATATATAATAATTAAAAAAAACCTAAAGCGCCCTGAGCCGCGCGTAGGATTTGGCTTGAACCCTCGCGCCTCACGGGGGATCGCCGGATCAAGAAAATTTGTTTAAAAGGATTTTAAAAACCCTAGAGCTCATATTATTGACCTCTGCCATTTTTGGAAGAAACCCTAGAGATTTTGGGTCACTTGGGAAGCTTAGGGGTGCATTGGAAGTGCTAAGGGTTGTGTTTACATAGTAACAATCATTAGTTGTAAGTATCCATCTCTTAATCGTTGTTTTATTGATTTGTTAAGTGTCCTTTTGATGTTAAGTGGTGATTTTCATGAGAATCTCAGTGATATAACCATTATAAGACATGTGTGATTGATAATTGATGATTTAGAATGTTGTTGTTCGTGTAAACATGATTTGGTTAAGGTTCATAATAGATTGGATTCTGGACTTAATTGTACTCCCTTATTGTTTCGACTGAAACTTGATGATAAACAATGGCTTTTAATAAATTCTTGATTCTAGGATATAGTTCATCGAGTCTAGTTTCCAAAAAGTTATGAATTGTAATTTTTGGATATATAAAGGATAGGTTTTATGATTTTACAAGATTACATATCTAATCTGATTAGGGAAGAAGTTTTCTGGTCTAACTTCCCAACATCATAACTTGAGATTGAAAAAGCCAAATGAGTTTGTTCTACTTCTGGAACTTAGAATTATGAGTTTAGGAGACAACCCAATTGGCCTTGCATAATTTGGATAAATGAGTTGAGAGAACCACGAAAATAATTTTTGTTGCGCAAAATGATGAATAATCTGTACCTACCTGTGATGATTGAATTGTTGTGAGTTTTATATATATGAGAAAAATATTATAAAAATTCTTTTAAAACCTAACACATATATTCTGCTGTGATAAATTTTGTATAATTTATCTTTGATTTTTGTATAATGAATAAAATCAGTTTGAAAATACTAAAATCTGTCTCGTGAACCGAATGATCATAAGTTAAGTTGTATGATGAAAAATTGGTTGCTTTGTCATGAAATGATGTGTGAATACATATTAGGAATTTTTGGTACATTTGACATTACTTAATGTCACCAACGAGTCGTCGAGTCAAGTTTTTGTTTGTGTGTGAGTCCATACATGAGTGTTAAGAGTCATGTGTTATTGAACACACTCTCATAGCTTAAGCACTTGTACTAGGTAACAGTTAACGGGTCAAGTGCATACATTTGGTTTGTGAAAAGTCCATTACACGCGTCACCAGGTGAGTTCATACTTTTTCCAACTTGTTTTCAGGATTGAAAACAACAAAACTATTTTCGTATACTTGTTTTCTGGATTGAAAACACAAAACACTAATCACGATTAATTTAAAATTTGTTTTTCACTTGAATGAAAAAAAAACCCCCGAATTCCCAATTTAATATAATTTAATATATTTAATTGCCTACTTTATATTTTATCTAATTTTAAAGATTTCATTGGAATAGGACTATCTCGGTGCTTCGAGAATATCCACTTCCTAGTTTAATCTATTAACAATTTAATTCAAATATGTATATCTTCGCATTATCATTAATATTTAAATTATTAATTATTAACTATTATAATATATTAAAATATCTTAATCGAATTAATCTAATCTCAAAACCACAAACTTGAAAAGCTATGACTTTATATTAACTTCCCTTTAAGTTCTCAAACTAACCAAACTCGACTCATCAAAATTTTTGTTAACTATGTTAAACTTATACTCTCGATCTTAAGAACTTCATTCCTAAATAATACGATCTTCAAAGATTCCGCATGCTATTAACTATTTTAAGATTTGTTATAAATTAAACCTTTGCGTAATTCATCCCCTAATAAAGTTCCTTTCATCAAGGTAGACTTATTAGAATCTTATACCTATACCTCAATTTCCTTAGTCTCGATTATCACAATTCATAGATAACATTTATTTCACGAAATTTGTTTCCTTCATAAGCAAAAGATATTTTATAACTTACCTTATTTTATTAATCAAACACGAATGTTTATTAAGTATCTCTTGAATTTATATTTAAAATTATTAAAACATTTGTTTCTTTCAAAATGATGGTTTTAAATGTTTTATAACCCATATGATGAAAACGAGTTATGCGAGTCATCCAACGATAAGAGTAATTATGGTCCGGAACATAATTATCCAAGTCCTCTGGAAATCATAACGCGTACAATTGTGTGTCATGATTTAGAACCTAAGGTAGCTTGGGTAACAATACGAATGATGAGATGATAAGGACATGGTGGATGCGCCGCTGGTACATCCTATATATAAGTGCCCTTATCTGATTGTCATTTGAAGCGTTGCTTCGGTTATTATAAGTTCTATGTTATGATATTTTTCTTAAAATTTTAATTATCTTCAAAACGATGATGTTTAGGTTTTCCTTAATTTCGGGACGAAATTCCCTAAAGTATGGGAGACTGTAACATTTCAGATTTTCTAAACCCGTATTCGTTTACGTTTAACCCGAACGAAACATTTGTAGATCTTTAATATTAATCAAAATCAAATATTTATAAGACTTTAAGTTTCTAATATTCACTTTAGGCCCTTCGTACTTTAACTGATGTTCAATTCTTAATTTATGTATAAAAGATTCATTATTTATCCAATTCTCAAACAACAGGGACTAAAACTGTCTGTCAAATTATAAAACTCCACCCTTAGGAGGCCAGAGCACCATGTGATGGGAGGCATTTAGCCCACCACGCGGCGCTATGGATGACTAGCACAAGATTCTTGTTCGATTTCCTTTCCTAGTTCGTTTTTGGCATGATAATCGCTTATTTTATGCATAAATCGAGTGAATTAAGGTCCAAGAAAAGTATTATACCTAAAATACGAGTCCATATTCATAAATTAATGATCATGCATGAAATCAACAACTTATTTCATTGATTTAGTCATTAAATACATATTCGGTTTCCTCAACGAGTGAATTTGCTAAATATGGTTCGTTTTAGTGTTTTCTATATAAACAATCCTCATAATCTCTGCCAAAAACTTCCTCATACCCTAACTCACTAATCCCAGCCATCATCTACCTCTGATCATCATCAAATCTTTCGATTTTTGCTTATTTGTTGAAGATACAATACTTGTTCGTTTGACTTTGCTTAAGTGTGGACCTTTGACTCATCGTTTCTGTTGATCCTTTCATTTTCCGGGTAAGTTGTAAACATAGGAATCGTTCATACATATTCCATAGTCAATAACCTTCAATCAATTTCGGTGGTTGAAAGCTGTTAACTAGTCAATTCGTCTAAAACTCCTTAAAGGGCAAATTAGTCAACAAGTTTGACCACTCGTTTTCTCATACTTCTGGTCGGATTCAACGTTCGGACCAGAATGCTTTTATTCTAGTAACCTAATTTAAGGCTACTGACCAAAACCCAACTTTCGGCTCGCTGTTCGGATTCTGGTCAGTACCAGCTCGCTTAAATCTTAAAACAAACATAACTTGAATTCTAAACGTCCATTTGGATTGATTCCAGCGGCAACGAGTTCATTTTTATTTATATTATCACTAGATTTTATCCCCCGTATTACGGGGGTTGTTTACATTATTCGTTTTTAATATTTATATATTTATATTTGGATTTTAATTTTATTTATTGTAAGAAAGTAATTAATTAATATACTTGAGGTTTGAGATGAATGGTTTCACAAATAAATGATATGTTATAATCCAGTTTAAAAGTTATCTGGGTTTGGTGATACCCATTACTCGTTTATTTTCTTTATTATAAAATTGTTTCTTAATTATAAATAATATCTTTTTTTTTAAAAAAAAAATAGGATACTAATTTTTAGTATATTCCTATTTTATAGGATTTTCATATCAAATATTTGATGAGATTATTTTTTAATTTAATGCGATGTTATAACCCGTTTAAGAGCTATCTGGGTTTAGTGAGACCCATACCCATGAATTATGGTTAATCAATGAGAGGCCTCCATTTAAAAATAAAGAAATCTGATGGCTTCCATAAAAAGAGGGAGCGACCACATCACGACACATAGGATTTTTGGGTTTTCTTTTATATATATTATAGATATCCTAAAGTCTCGGATTCTGATTTGTTTATATCGTTAGTCATGTAGTGGACAACTCGCTTATTCGTTAGCTCGCTTATTCATATTTAAATTCGTTTTTCATTAATCTAAGGTGAGTTTATCATTCCCAATTTTACCGACTTTTCTAAACGTTTTGGGGACATATGCATATATATTCGTATTTCATACTATATATATATATATATATATATATGTATATATATATATATCAAACAAATGCATACGTGTAATTGTGAGTGACTTAATCAAATATACGTGTTACATGCTTACTTGTGTTAATATTCATTCATTCGTATATTGTATTATTATTCATTCATTCGTATATTCGGAGGGGTCCAACGTATTCCCATGTATTGGGTGCTCATGCTATTGACCAACGCCCGATTCGCTTGGCAACGGCCTACATACTTGTTTATGGTTTGATTTTATTAAATGGGTCAAAGTATACTAGCAATTACAAATGAAACAAGTCAAAATATAAAAATCTACAATAATCAATCACTATAGCTTAATTACAGTCACTAATTTCTAGGCGTTTATGACAACAGTAACTCTATGCACCTGCTCAGTTGATCTAAAACTAACGAGGTTAATAGCCAAAGTGATGCGCTTTTCACACTTGAGCCCCCGATCGCCTTCAAACAATAAGGCTAAGGGTAGTGGGGCGCGGATGGGGGGCGCGGCCACCTAGCTCGCGAACACGGCTACCACGTTGGCGCGGATGGGGGGCGCGGGGCAGTCCGCGTGGGGTGACCGTTGGGGAGAGCCGTTGGGGTATTAAAATAAAAAAAAAATCAAACTTATTATAAATATAACAATTCATTTTTTTAAAAATCACCTATCTCATTCTCTTTCTCTCAATATTTCTACTAATACATCTCATTTGATTTTCCAAAGTTTGTTAAAAAATCATGTCGGGTTCGGGAAATTTCAACTACAACGCTCAATTTCAGATGCAGGGGTTGGATTACATGTCTGACGAGGCCTTTCAAGATCTAATGGCATCTCAAAACGAGACTTTTTTCAACTCGGATACACAACCCGAGTTTTCCGTTCCGGAGACACAACCCGAGTTTTCCGTTCCGGAGACACAACCGGTACCGGATAAACCCACAATACGCTCTCACAAAGGTAAGAAAACGAATAAAACTGGAGAAGCGGGCGGTTCATCGACACCGGCTGTGACGAAGCGAAAGTCTACTCCTTGGAAAAAGGATGAAAAATTAGCGTTGGCTAGAGCTTGAATTGAGATATCTCAAGATCGAAACGAGGGTAATTATTTTTTGGTGCATTTTTTTTTAATTTAAATTTTTAGTTTTTGTTTGCAATTTACTAAAGTTTTGTTATTTTTTTTATAGCCGACTTTCATAAACGTCGAGTATTTTGGAGCAAAGTTCGGAAATTGTTTTATGAGCAAGTGGGGAGTAGGGACCGAACCGATAATATGATATCGGGTCAGTGGTCCGATATTCGTAAGTTTGTAGGATTATTAACCAACCTACATAACCGAAATGCAAACCGAATGCGACAGAGTGGGTCCGATGATCTTCAAGTTTTTCAATTCACTTGCGACTAGTGGAAAGCCGAGGTGTTAAGGAAGTACGGGATGGTGAACATGTTTGACGAGCGCTACTTGTGGGACGTGCTCAAGAAGTGCTCGAAATGGATTATGTTAGTTACTCTGGATGCGGATGTCAGAAAAGAATCGGCTAAACGTACAAAAACTAGCGAGTCCGGCTCCTACGTCTCTTCTAGCGGCTCGGAGACTCAAATTAACTTCGACCTAAACTTGTCCGAGGGCGATTTGAAAGAGCAAGGCTCTAGCCACCCCCCGGGTAGGGAACGTGGGAAAAGAACCGTCGATCACGACTTCGGAAAAGAGATTGCTAGAACGTCAATTGGTCTCGAGTCGATTGGTCAAGCTAAACATAATAGAAACCGAATGAGGAGTTTGGAATTTCTAGCCAAGGACTTTAGCCACCTACTGCCATCCGACCAAGCGATAATGGAGGAAGAAAAAGATCGTATTCGGAAGAAATTGACGAAAAAATTAAAAACGTTATTTTTATGTATTTTTTTAGAGGTTGTTGTATTTTAAATTTATGTTTTTATTTTCCTTTTTATTTATGTTTTAATGAAATGTTTTAATTTAGTATTATTAATATTTATTTAGGATATAGTGTTAAAAAAAACTCAACCAAGCCCCGGCTCACCTGGACCATTACACCCTTTGAGGCTTGGTCTGGATGCTTGGTTGGCATGCCTTGTCAGCGCCACGTGTCATGAATATGTTGGTTCACTTAGGGCTCAACCAAGCCCCATTACCGTTAGCCTAATTGAAGTAGTACTAGCAAATGCCCATCATAATCATTAGCCTAAAGTGTTGAGGTTGACCATTTGGTCAAGCCGACACAAATCTGGACATGGTAAGTCATTTTGTTCATAAAAAAAATTATTATTACAATGGTGCAACATTATTTGACATACTAACAATTTATAAAAATTATTTTTACCATCTAGCATAAAGTACTTTTTTGCAAGGCGAAGTTTAACCATCACATCGAGCCTTTCATGACACCCTCACACTAATTAGGGCGGCCATTTTGTATGGGGAGGCTCAAGATCGAAATGCTGCAAAAGCGAAATTAATAAAGAAAGTCAGCTGTCATAGGCATTTGACTTGCGATTACTTTTTAAAAAACAAAGTTACCATGCCATTAGTTTTGCACATTTTGGCAATCCCAAAACAAAAACTACGGGCCTAGTTGTTTGGTACATTATGTGTAAAGTTTATGCACATTCAGTTGCTAATCATCCCATCATTAACAAAGTTCTGTCATAATTGAACGGCTAATATTATTTGGTATACCAAGTCAACCCTATTAATCTACTACTAATCATTTTTATTCTATTTTATTTAAATATAACTACTAATCATTACATAATAATTATTTAAACTACTAATATCTATTTTTTAATTAGGTTTTTTTAAAGGCTATTGTAATTAGTTTTTTGCAATACTAGTATGAATAATAGTATATTAAATATTTTATTATACAATTATGAATATTACTAGTCTTCTAAAAAGTACTCAAATATATAAATACGAAAATACAAGTTCATTATGAATGTAAAAACACTAAAATAATTAATCACTTAAATCCACAAACCCACTTTCAGGACGATAAAGTTGGCTGTACAGTTCTAGACGCGACTTATACATTGTTTCCCACCTAACTGCAGACCGGCTAATATTGTTAAGATTCCAATAAGGCGTGATAACAGGCATTGGGGATTCTCCTTGTAACTCTACCATGACATAATGGGTCTCACCAAATACTAAAGCAATTGTAAGAGCTCTGTGATGTTGACTTTCTTCTGGACCACTCCAAAATGGGAAAATAGTGGTACTGCCTGACATGCTTAAAGAATGGATGATAACACCAAACCTATTGGCAATCAGAACACCTGCCTCAGGCATTTTCATCCAGTGTTCTTCTGGACAAGGTGACCCAAAAAAACACAAGTCATGATACAATGAATTTACATCCCTGACAAACATATCTTTATAAATATTTTAGAAAGTTGTCCCAATCACGTGCTGACCTGATAGATTGCCTACAGTTCTTGAATATGTTGCGACTAATGTGCCATCAACAAAGTAATTGAGTAGCATTCGGGAAAACTTCTTTGCATGCATTCACTAACGTGCCTTCCATATGCTGTACAGGCGGATGGTTATGTTCATCACATATCATCGTTAACGTCCAGGAATTATATTCTATTGAATATTTCCCTTCTAATTCGAATGGGCAGTCAGTTTTTTTTGTGCCAGAAACTTTACTTGAATCCTTAACTTTATATTTTCCGCCACGATCACACATGATTACAACTTTATACACGAACCCATTAGGATATTTGTTCGATCTTTTAGTGACGACGACAACACCAAGAGAGCGTGCCAAGTTTTGTACCCAATTCATCAATTCTTCATGGGACCCGAACACCTAAAAATTAATAAAAAGTTAATAAAAAGAATAGATAATACACTTAATAATAAAAAGTTAATAAAAAATGTGTATATATAAGTTAATAAAAAAGAATAAATGATACACCTAATAATAAATGTGTATCATTAAATGCTGACAACTAAATGCTGACAACTTTTGGTTTAATGCTGACAACTTTTGGTCTTTGACTTTGGTATATTTTTTGGTATATTTAACAGAACCCATTACTAATATGAATCTATGATAATTGTGTATGTTTTAAAAATGAAACTAAATAACATGGCATGAATATTTCTTACCATCGAGGTTTAAACTTCTGCAGCGACAGACAGGACCTGGGCTATGAACAATCGACATGTTATGGATCAGATGCCCGACTATGAACAGTAAAAAAATGTTAGAACACATATTAAATTTGGTAAACAGAAAAATAAAAAATAAATAAGTAATGATCAAAGACGCATGTATCACAATCTCATCTTCATTGCGGCCGTCAAAATGATTTTACTTACACATCAACCTAAGCATCCCTATTTATAGAGTAGGGGTAAACCCTAATCTTAAATCTGACTTACAACACCAATATTGCCGAAGCCAATTTGTATGAGATATATAGAAATTTTAATTTTATATAAAAATAATTATAAAAAATTAAATGGATCGTTAGATATTTAATGCTTGATATATAGGAATTTAATGTTTGATATTTTAATGTTTTAACATATAAAAAAAGGGAAATTTTTCAAAATAACCCTTTTTCAAGAGAGAAGTCCTAAAATAGCTATTTTTTCCTCAAAATCTTTTATAATTTGGGCTGTCAAGACGCATTGGGAATAGATAAAAATAAAGACGAGGTTTTCAAAGAAAGTCAAGTAAAAGACGAGATTTGGGGAAATAATGTCAGTGAAGTCCAAATTATTTGTAATCTTGGAGCAAAAGTTCAAATTTTTCAAAAACTTTTTTACTCAAAAAAACCGTCTTGAGAGACTTTTTTTTTATGTTTCCTACCTTTCCCGTCCATATTTTCAAATTCTTAGAAAAATATATTTTTTACAATTATACCCCTTAACCACCACCACCACCATGAACCACCACCATCATGAGAAAGGAAGATGAGATAGCGTTCGTTAGCCAGAGATCAATCGTCGTCGAATTTAACCGGTGCTGCTATCTCCGCCGCCGCCGGCGAATTTAACCGGCGACGGAAAGTTCGTCTTCGCCTTATACTGTCTAGCGGCGACGTCGTATGCGCGCGCCGCCTCAACGGCGGTTTCGAATGTGCCAAACCAGATACGGCTCTTCTTACCTGGATCTCGAACCTCAGCGGCGGTGGCGTCAGGTTTCCGGTGAAGAAGCATGGTGTGAGAATGAATGAGTGGATATGGGGGTTTATACAGTGGGTGAAGAGTTGTAAAAAATGATACGCGCAAGAGAAATGGCGTCGTCGGTGATGGTGGTGGTTCAGTGAAGATGAGAAAGGAAGACCGGAAGACGGTGGCCGGAGCTCCGGCAACCGACGGCGTCGGTGATGGTGGTGGTTCAAGGTGGTGGTGGTGGTTAAGGGGTATAATTGTAAAAAATATATTTTTCTAAGAATTTGAAAATATGGACGGGAAAGGTAGGAAACATAAAAAAACAGTCTCTCAACACGGTTTTTTTGAGTAAAAAGTTTTTGAAAAATTTGAACTTTGCTCCAAGATTCCAAATAACTTGGACTTTACCGACATTATTTCCCTAAATCTCGTCTTTTACCTGTTTTGTCTATTCCCAATGCGTCTTGACAGTCCAAATTATAAAAGATTTTAAGAAAAAAATGACTATTTTGAGACTTCTCTCTCTAAAAAGGGCTCTCTCTAAAAACGGTTATTTTGGGAATTTTCCTATTAAAAAAATTTAATGTTTGGCATATAGGAATTTAACTTTTGATATTTTAGTGTTTGATATATAAAAAAATTTAATGTTTAATATATAGGAGTTTTTATTTCTGAAAGTATAAAGCAATTAAAAATATTTAATTGGATGGTTTCAATTAATGAATAGAATGTAAACATAGACGGATGATAAATAATTTTAAAATTTTAACTTATAAAACAATTAAAAATATTTAATTGGATGATTTCATTTCGGGATTAGAAATCCAAACAGACCAATAATAAATAATACTACAAAAGCCTTTTAACAAAAACTAATCTTCCGATATTAGAAATATTCAATATCATGTTGTTATTTTTTTAACAGTAAAATTCGAAACATTTATCTTACATTCGTAAGGATTTTAACTCACAACCTCACTTTTATCAAGAGGAACACCATACCATTAGAACAAATAATCATGATAACATTAGTTTGATATCAAGAAATACCATTTAAGATATATCCCATCCGTTGGGAAACATGGTCATAATGGCGTAACATATTTAATTATTTTTGTGCGAGGCAATAAATTCAACCCGGCACGACGCGCGCGTCCTTGGTCTTGCGAAATTGGATTTGTTGCGCTAGTGGCCCTGAGTGTTAACCATATATGTGTTTAAATTATAGATGATTTACTTCTATTTGAAACATACTAGTATCTAGGGTAAAATCTATGATAACTGGAGCACCGATCCCAAATGAAACTTATCAATGTATGATAGAGTACGGTAAACAATTGACTTTATTAATTGGAAAAGGTGTATTTTAACCATAGGAGGGTTCTAGATAAGTTACATAGATTTTCAAGAAAGTTAGTAAAAACTTGTCTATAGGTTAATCAAAACAAAAAAATGGTGTCCATAAGTAATCATGCTTAGCTAATATATGGAGCAAGCCTTCATGAGTTGGTGATAAGTTTTATGAAGCTACGTTATATATGGAAGATTTGTAACAAAAAAGTGTTCATTGGTTGAGAAGCTGGGTTGAACACCGAGTGTGTAAGTTGATGATTATTGTAGTAACAAGCAAATGCTAGTTTTGAAGCTTGGTAGAACATGAGATGCAAGAGTTAATGATGATTATAGTGATCAAATTTGAAGAACTAGTCGGTATCAACTTATGCGCATGTCTGGAATAATTAATCTGATTGATATTAAATTAAAGAAATTAAGTTTGTATTATTGTTAATATGTCACCCGGTCACCCTAAAGTTGATGGAAGGTGTAAAAGTTTTAAATACTAAAGTTTGATTACATCACTTAAGTTAGCCCGTTTTAACCTCATGTGTACCAATTAAGCCATTCTTTTTTTTCTTTTCATGGCATGTTGTTTCCAACTTATAACCCTATTTGTCTACTTCATAGCTCGTCACGTCTTCAGTTACATTTGCATGATACGTCCAAAATACCTTTGTTTATTAAAAAAAGAAATTTTATTATTTTAACAAATAAAAATTGCTCTCAACTCTCTCTCTCTCACACACAAAATCTTGAAATCGGAAACAAGATCCCTTATTAATCAGTTCAAGAAACACAAAAAATTCCTTGTAAGTATGTAAGATATATATAACAACAGTTTTCGCATTAGCAAATTGCAATAGGTCCAATTAAAGAAACAAAGAAGTAAATGGTATTCAAACATTGAATAATCCACAAGTGATAAAAACCGGCTTTTATTGTAACCAATAATTGGTTATAGCATAAATTTTCTTAAAACAAAATATAATCAATTTTCCTAATATAGAATAAACCGAAATCAATACTCTAGGTTTTTCTAACAATAACAGGGATTTGTGTTACTTTAAAGGCAAGTTACCTACCGTCAAATCGAGCGAAGAATGGGCATGCTACTGGAAAATGAAGTACGAGGGTTGAAGTCGGTGGAGGTTTCAGACGTACCATGGAGTTGAAAACTGTGTTAACCCTTGAAATCAAGGTCGTAAGGGGCAGTGGTTATTTTAGACCTTGATGGTAGTCATGATAAAATGATCATATGGCGAGATATTTGAAGAAGCTTGACGCCAAGTGTTGGTGGTTCAGATGGATTCGCCATAGCTGGTTGCCAGGGATTGTTTGCCGGTGATGGGAGTGGTCGACAGTTCTATAGGGAGAGTGAGGGAGATAGAGAGTATGTATATATTTGTACATATATATCCGAGTATACGCTGTCGCACATTGCCCGCAAGTCTACACTTGCTACTCAGCTACAACTCCCACAAACAACGTCTTCAAGAGTTGGAGTTCACTTTCATTTGCAGATGTTCTTCCCGAGGTGCATGAAAGTGCATAAATTTTATTATTATTTTATTTAATTTTTTCTTACACAACTGTGTATTAAATGGTTATATTTTTGGGAGAAAAGGTACTGCATGTAGAAATAATAAACTCACTACATTATGGATAGTGTAATAAATACATATTGATTATATAGTATTTATCAAAACTTTCATTTGGAGTACAAATATCTATCAAAAAGTTACTTTTGAAATTACTTATTTTGAATTTTGTTTTAACATTAAAATTTACAATAATAATTGTTTGATTTGATTTGATTTGATTTGACAAAAATGGCTTTTACCTGAAAAATCTAACAAATATGTTAAATACACGAGAAAAGTGAGTTTTTACCGAACTAGTGTTAGTTAAAAAAAGTATTTATCAATTTAGTGTACTTTGAAAACTATTTACCAAAATGGTGTTTTTCTTAAAACTTGATTTAATCTCTCCTATTTTAATTGGATAAACCAAATTCTTAGATTAACATTTTTTTATTATAACTTTATCCACTAATTAATTATTTAAACACAAACTCCCTTTCCTAATCAGAGTTAAATACATAAAAAGAACTCATAGATATCGTTATAACTATTTTTCATACAAAACTATTTGTAATAAAATAATATCAAATTAACAATCTATTTATTTCATACACAGCCATAAATTTTCAATGGTATTGGTTTAAGAAATGTAATATCATTTAAAAGTATTTTTATAACTTGCATTTGTTAATTTTCTTTTTAATTGGAATGTAGTTTTGTATATTTTTTTTTCTTGAATTCCTGTATAAATTTTGTAGAAAACGAAATGAAGTTTTATTCACAATATAATATTTTTGATATCATAAGCTATAATGAATATCGGTACTGTACTAGTGTTATAACGAGTCAAACTAATACCATCCGAACAACATCATAGCCCAAAAAACAAAGAATTCTTTTGGTGGTTGTTCGGATGACTAGTAGCATCCCAAAATGTTATGGAACTCTACAAAATAACCGTAAAACAAATATCCTTTGTTTATATATTTTTAAAAATTCCATACACTTTGAGATGTTACAAAAAACCCAAAATATAAATCTCGGCATCAGTTTGGTTTAGTTTGTAACAATACCAGTCATACTGGCACTCGGTACCAGTACAATACCGACATTCGATTAAGCTTACGATACCCAAAAAGTTTCATTGTGAATAGAACTTCCTTTTCAACCAAATTTATACATGAACTTCGAGAAATTTTGTTTACACATAACTACGTGTTATTGAAAAGTGTTAGATAATGTTATGTTCATAAGTTGATATCCTTTATTTTAATGTCTCGGTTTCTTATAATGTTTTTGTTTGTCTTGTTGCATATGGCTGGACTGGACTGGACTATTGCGCTCTCGTTTTACTCCATTGGGCTGTGGCTTGGAAGGAAGTTCCTAGTACTGGACTTGTGGATGGCTAATGGGCTTGAAGACCCATACCTATGCTTCTTCTATAAAAAACAAGAGTTTTTAGGGTTTTTCTCTTGAAACCCTAATTCTGGTTGAAGATATTTGGTGAGATCTATCCTTTTTAATCTTTTTTTTTTCTCTTGCATTTATTTTCTTTTTGGCTTTAGGCCTTTGGAGTTGCTGGGGTAGTTGGACCAGTTTTTATACAGGGAGAGACATCCCCTGTTTACTTGTGTTTATGTGTGCATCATCTGCGTTTTTTCATTATGCATCATCTGTTTGTTTTTTTTCTCATTGTGTGCTTACATTCTTTGCTTGAGTTTTATTTGGTTATATATGGGTGACTTTAGTGTTACTGAGATTAGTAAAGTGGATGCTAGTGATCCCTTGCATCTTCATGCAAGTGATTCTAGCACTTTAACGGTTGTGAACCTTAAATTGAAAGGAACAGAGAATTACACACTATGGGCAAATGCTATGCTTCTTGCCCTACAAGTTAAAAATAATATCGGTTTTATTGTTGGATCTTGTAAAATATCTACTAAAAATGAAGTTCTTGGAAAACAACGGGACAGGTGTAATTCTGTGGTCCTTTCATGGATTCTCAACTCTGTTTCTGAAGAGTTGTATCTATGTCAAGTTTTCTCTAAATTTGCTTTGGATGTGTGGGTTGAACTCAAAGAAACGTACGATAAGGTAGATGGTTCTACTGTGTTTAGTTTATATCAGAAGATAAACTCTGTTAATCAAAATGGTAGTTCAGTGTCGGATTACTATCATAGACTTAATACTATGTGGAAACAATTTGACGCTATGGTTCAATTACCATCCTGTAGTTGCAACGCTTCAGACAAATTTAATGATTTTAACCGTTTGATAAAACTTATGCAGTTTCTTATGGGTCTTGATGATGTGTATCAATCTGTTAGAACTTCTTTGTTAACTAGAGATCCATTGCCTACCATAAAATTTGCTTTTTCTATAGTGTCTAGGGAGGAATCCCATAGGAATTCTAGTGGGACCTCAAAATCTCAAACACAAAATATGGCTTTCTTTTCTAAAAATAACCAGTCATTTGACTCAAAGAAGAAATTCAACAGAGGGTCCAATCCTAATCTTAAATGTACTCACTGCAACAAGGTTGGACACACTGTTGAAAGATGCTTTAAGATTGTAGGATACGCTCAGGGTCCTAGACCTAGGGGAGGGCAATCCTTTAGTCAAGGGACTAAACCTGCTATGTCTAATAATGTTCAAAGTAAACCTGATCCTACTGCTTCTAGTTCAGGAACTAGTCTTACCTCTGAGCAGGTTCAAAAGTTACTCAGTTTGTTGCATGATAAGTTTGGAGAAAGTGCCAATGTCTCTAATGTTGGAGGTAATGGACGTACTTCTCTGCTAGTAGTATTAGCTCTAGGACTTTTTGCTTTGCTAGTAATTTGGCTTCTGTTATTAATAACATTTGGATAGTTGATTCTGGTGCAAACCAACATATGGTTAAGAATGACAAATATGTTTTTGACCAAATAGATGTGTCTGAATTCAATGTAACTGTTAAACATCCTAATGGGTCCAATGCTACTGTTTCTAAAATTGGCAGTATAAGATTAAGTGAGACTATTGTTTTAAATGATGTGTTGGTTGTTCCAAAATATCATGTGAACTTGTTGTCTGTTCACAAGCTTGCTAAGGATAGTAAGGTCAAGGTTCTTTTTGATGAAAATAATTGTTATTTTCAGGATTTACTCACAAAGAAAATCTTGTTGACTAGTAGTCAAGTTGATGGTCTTTACTTCTGTGGTGATGATTCTAATAAAATTAAGGTGTGTTTAAATAGTTATGATGTGGTAAATTTGTAGCACTCTAGGCTTGGTCATCCCGCTGATATGGTTCTTAATGTTTTGGAATAAGATTTAAATTTTAAGTATAGTGATAATAGTCTTCCTTGTGAAGTTTGTCATAAGACTAAGCAACACAGGGAACCCTTTTCATTGAGTGATCATAAATCCACTGACATAGGGGACCTCGTTCACTTAGATGTATTGGGACCTTACACGGTAACCAGTAGGGAAGGATATAGATCCTTCTTTACAGTTGTTGATGATTATTCAAGAGTGGTTTGGGTGTTTTTGTTAAAAAATAAATGGGAAGTGTTTTTTAACATTGAAAGTTTCTTTAATCTTCTTAAAACTCAATTTGGCAAAACTGTTAAGATCATTAAGAGTGACAATGGGTCTGAATTTGTTAATAATCAAGTTCAGACCTTCTTTAGGAGTCAAGGTGTGTTTCATCAAACATCTTGTACATATACTCCACAACAAAATGGTGTTGTGAAGAGAAAGCACAGACACCTTTTAAATGTTACTAGGTCTCTTTTATTTCAAGGGGGTATTCCTCTTTCGTTTTGGACTGAATGTGTTCTAACCGCTTCCTACCTGATTAACAGGACTCCTTCCTCTGTACTAAAAGGTAAAACACCATATGAATGCCTTTTTGGCTTTAAACCCTCTTTTAATCACTTAAAAAACTTTGAATGCTTATGTTTTAGTACTATCTTAAATTCCTCTAATAAGTTTGAAGCAAGGGCTGAAAAATGTGTGTTTTTAGGATACTCTGTTCATCAAAAAGGATACAAAGTTTTTAGTCTTGATAATAAAAAAATTATTTTCTCAAGAGATCTCAAGTTTTATGAAAATGTTTACCCTTTCAAAGAGAGTATTTCTTTAAGTCACTTTGATAAATGTTCTGATTCTACTTTAAACAACTTTAAATTTTTTTGATTTATTTGAAGAAAAAGCATCTGATAGTTTATTAAATGATCCTAATCCCAATGATGAAGAGAGGGTGAACATTTAACCATCCAGAAGTGATTAACAACCTAATAGCAACTTTAGGGCTGCTGATGGTTTAAATGTTCATGAGCCTGATGGTTCAAATGTGCATGAGCCCGGTAGCTCTACTGATGGCTCTAGAGGGGTAGATCAATCTAGTGTAATGACTGAAAATGTCAACTCATCTGAGGGTACTAGTAGTCAACCTCTTCCTAGGAAGTCTACTAGGAATTCTGTTCTTCCAAAAAAACTTAGTGATTTTGTTGTTGAAGGAAAAGTCAAATATGGTTTCAAAAAGGTTGTCAATTATTCCAATTTGTCTTTTGAAAACCTATCGTTTGTCTCTAGTTTAAATAAAAGCATAGAACCTAGAAATTACTTTGAGGCTAAAAATGATATAAACTAGGTTAATGCCATGAATGATGAGATGAATGCTCTATATAGGAACAATACTTGGGAACTTGTTTATTTACCTAAGGATAGAAAACCCAGTTGTTCAAAGAGATAGATAGGTATAAAACTAGATTAGTGGCTAAGGGTTTTAATCAAAGAGAGGGTATTGATTTTGATGAGACCTTCTCACCCGTGGTTAAAATGTTTACCGTTAGGTGTGTCATAAGTTTAGCTAGATTAGTGGCTAAGGGTTTTAATCAAAGGTATAAAACTAGATTGGGTGCAAATGAGTATAAAAAATTAAATATAAGGCTAATGGTGAGATAGATAGGTATAAAACTAGATTAGTGGCTAAGGGTTTTAATCAAAGAGAGAGTATTGATTTTGATGAGACCTTCTCACCCGTGGTTAAAATGGTTACCGTTAGGTGTATCAAAAGTTTAGCTGTTCAAAACGACTGGCCTTTATTTCAATTGGATGTTAATAATGCTTTTTTGTGTGGTGAATTAGATGAAGATGTTTACATGTCTTTGCCTGATGGTTATTTCTCAAAACATGAAACTAAAGTGTGTAAACTGTTAAAAGTCTTTATATAGGCTGAAACAGGCCCCTAGGATGTGAAATGAAAAACTTGTGTGTGCATTAAATGGTATGGGTTTTGTGTAGTCTAGTTGTGACTATTCCCTGTTTACTATGTCTAAAGATTCTGTATTTGTGGTTTTGCTAGCATATGTCGATGACATTGTGATAACCGGTAATAATAGTGAGGCTATTAATAAGGTTAAAAGTTCTCTTAGGTCTAGTTTCTTAATAAAAGATCTAGGTGAACTTAAATATTTTTTAGGAATTGAAGTCGTTAAAAATGATAATGGTATATGTCTTTCTCAAAGAAAATATTGTATGGAATTACTAGCTGAGTATGGCATGAGTGCATGCAAACCAACTAATAATCCCATAGATCAAAATTATGTGATAATGAAATTGTGTCAAAAAGATACAAATGGCTTAAGTAATGTTACCGGGTATCAAAAATTAATTGGGAAGCTAATTTATCTTTCTCATACAAGACCAGATATATGTTATACTGTTCAGTTTTGGAGTCAACACATGCATAATCCTTTAGATGCGCATTTAAATATGGCATTAAGACTTTTAAGGTACCTAAAGAAAGCTCCTGGTCTAGGGGTGATGTTTAAAAAGGGGGGAATCGTTTGATTTGACTGCTTTTGCAGACTCGGATTGGGCCAAGTGTCTGCGTACAAGGAGATCAGTAACCGGTTTTTGTGTC
Source organism: Bidens hawaiensis (assembly GCF_021521415.1). Classification (NCBI taxonomy): domain Eukaryota; kingdom Viridiplantae; phylum Streptophyta; class Magnoliopsida; order Asterales; family Asteraceae; genus Bidens; species Bidens hawaiensis. Next base: position 80,583 of record NW_027495087.1, on the reverse strand, counting down.
TTTCTGGGTAACTCGCTTGTTGTTTGGAAAAGTAAAAAACAAGTTACTTTCTCTAGATCATCTGCTGAGGCAGAATACAGAGCTATGTGTTCTTGTGCTGGTGAAATAATCTGGATCAGCAATCTGCTCAGAGAATTACAAGTTTTTGTAACTCTCCCGATATCCTTGTTCTGTGATAATTCTGCTGCTCTTTCCATTGCTGCCAACCCTGTGTTCCACGAGAGGACTAAACACTTTGAAGTAGATTTTTTTACTTACGTGGAAGAATTTCAGCTGGTGTTATGAAGGCTTGTTCTATCAAATCTGAGGATCAATTAGCAAATGTCTTCACAAAGGGATTACCGGTAAGTCAACATGAAAAAATGATTAAAATGTTAGGTATGTTTGATATGTTCGGACATTAAAATTGAGGGGGGGGGGTGTTGAAAAGTGTTAGATAATGTTACAATTTTATGTCCATAAGTTGATATCCTTTATTTTAATGTCTCGGTTTCTTATAATGTTTTTGTTTGTCTTATTGCATATGGCTGGACTATTGCGGGCTCGTTTTACTCCATTGGGCTGTGGATTGGAAGGAAGTTCCTAGTGCTGGGCTTGTGGATGGCTAATGGGCTTGAAGACACATACCTATGCTTGCTTCTATAAAAAACAAGAGTTTTTAGGGTTCGGTCAATATACGATCGCTGCATTATTTGTCTGAGACAAAACCTCTTTTCATATATTCTCCTCTCGCATTCATTAGGGTTCCTGCCATATGCAAACCTATTATAGATCTTAGCGGTTATCGTAATCTCATGTATTAGTCTGCATTCTGTTCTTTGAATCATTGTTTCAGAACAGATTTCTGATCAGATTCATATTGTATTCATTTGATTGAAGAAATAAGAAGATATATTCTGAATGTTTTACACGTGTTTAGCTTTTTTTTTTCTTTTTCTTTTTTATGTCTGGCTGCAAGTTAGAAAACTTATTTTGAAGTCATAACTTTCTTTTTCTTTAACTAATGCTGTTGAATATTTGTGGCTATATGTATGAAATCAATTGATATTTAGTTTAATGATACCATGTATGAAGAAATGGTTATAGCTGCTATTACCTCGAGCGTAAATAAAAAAGTGTTAATAGAAATATTCTATTTTACGAAAGGCGGATTCATGTAAAATAATATGTTAGTGTATAAAAATATATGTTTAAAAAATTGTTAATATAAAAGTTTGGTTTATCCAATTAAAATAGGAGAGAGAAAACAAGTTTTTAAAAAACACTCATTTTGGTAAATAGTTTTTAAACTACACCAAATTAGTAAATATTTTTTGTAGCAACACTAGTTATGTAAAAAACTTTGAGAAAAGTTAAAAGTTGGATATGATCGGCTTCCAAACGAAAAAAAAAAGTAAAGGAAAGAAAATTGGTAGTTCAAATAGCGAAACCTCAAATATAAAAATTGATTTTAACTCTTATTAAAGTTTTTTCATTAATTAACTAGATTAATATATTTTTATCTATTTTCTTTTACAACAAAAGCTTAGTCTTTATAAATTTTGTTTTTAAATCTGTGACAACATTTTGTTATAGATGTCATTTTTATGCACACAATATTTAATATAACAATTTTCGATATGAATGTTTTATTTGAAATAAATCCAACATCAAGAGTTAGTTTTCAACTTAAAATTATAGTGCATAATATATTAAAAACTTAATAAAAAACAGTCATAAATAAAAATTAATTGAATTTATGTATTACATATATTAATTTATTATTTTTATTATATTTTTCATCCGTGTGAAACACATGTTCTATATTTTAAAATAAAGAGAGAAACGATGAACAATCTTAAATAGTTGTGTTAAAGAGATATGAGAAAACAGTGCCATATTGTGAATTATAAAAATGTTAACAATTAAATATAAATTTGGTTTTATACTTGAAGAGAAATCACATTTATATATGTTAAGTCAAGAAATCAAATACAATTACCATTTTAGTGGAGTTGGTAAGCACATTTGGTGTGAAACAAGAAGTGGTCTTTGTCAGGACCGGGAGTCGGGTGAAACCTTCGAAAAGGTTGATAAGAACATACCGACTCGATTACCCAAAGGCCTGTTGAATATACTGGCGGAATCAAGATATCCAACGAGTGGGAATGAAGGAGTGAAAAATTAGCAAACACGAAACAATAATAGATGATCAATAAAAGCTCATTCAAAGACAAAGATTCACTGTATTTAATATATCATTAATGGAACGGTGGAAAGAATGTCTAGGGTTTCGTGTGACGGCGGCGGCAACTGCTGTACGAGGAAACACATAGAATATTCTTTGGAATGTTTCTCGTATTCTGTGTGTACCAACCTTATACAAATTCTTTTGGAAATCCGTGTCCTAAATGGAATCCTAGGACCCCTATTTATAGACCTTGACATTCCTTCTAGAAGTTCCTAATCATTACATAACGAAATACAAAATAATACAAGTGTTGAGTCCTCGAGCAAGGTAACAATCTTGCTCGAGCAAACTCACTATGCTAGGTATGCTCGTTGAGTGTCCTCGAGCATACTTTACTTAGAATATCTTCAGTGAAGATATTCCCTTCCAGCAGACTTCATCCTTCTTGACTGGTCCATAATTTGCTCGAACTAGTCCATCGAGCAAGCTCATTCTTCTTGATGTCTTCAGTTATACTTATTCAGCAATTTTTAGCATGCTTGGATGTAAATCTTTCTCGAGAACTGAACTGTGCTCGAAGTCCTTGCTTTGATCACGTGACATCTTCTTATTGCATCCATGCTTGTCCCTATGCGCTCGATCATCCTGTGCTCGTAACACTTGGTTAAAACTTGTATGATCAAGCTGTTTGCTCGATTGGCAATCCATGCTCGATAGAAAAATACTCTTGCTCGTTGAAGTATAGCTTGCTCGAAGCCTTAACACTTAGAAGAATCAACCGTTTAAGGTTCTGAAGACCTTGCTCGAAGTAGTAAATCCATGCTCGATCGTCTATGCTTGCTCGAAGTCCATACTTAGCCGTTTTCTGAGGAGGTTGAGAATATTCCAATCTTCCTTTTCATAAATCCAACCCAACAGTCTTGGTTCGAAACCCGTATCACACAATAATATATTTTTATAAATCTTATAAAGCCTTACGGGTGATGGGTTATAATAGAAAAACGGGTCATGCGTCATAATATTGTAATAGAAAATAGTGGCATGACATCTACTTGGCATTCTATGTGAAGTGCCTAGTTGAACAACTTGTGTTGCTTTAATAGTATAGTTAGATTAGATAGTTAAATGCTTGAATTTTAGAAGAATTACCGAACAAGAAAGATGGTCTTACCAAAAGTCCAAAACTTAATTGACAAATTACATAAAACGTTTCTCAAGAGTCAAGAGTCAAGACCAAACAGTGTGATCATCGGTCCACCGATCTCTGGCCTACGTGGCCATTGCACCAGCAGCAAACATCGCCCCGCCTAATTGGTGCTGGCCACCAACGAATTATTTGGAGGAATTTCCCCAACCCTTACATTGATTTTATATAAAAGATAAAATAATTATATTTTCTTTTTCAAATATAATTGTTATACAGTGGTAAGTTTAAAAATTAATTAATTAATTTACAAACAATATAAATAAATCCCCTCCTATTCATTTTTATCCTATCAAAAAGTTGCAAGTTTTCTCTCAACTCAAACCCTCAATTTAGTTTTATTATGGATTTTTCATCAAATGATAAATCTTATCCGGTCATTCCGCTTTTTATATGCTCGATCGTGTCTGTTGTGGATGCTATCATAATCAAGGAGAGCAAAAATTCAACAACGAAAATCTGAAGATCTACTTTGAACAGACACCAGAAACGGGCCACGAGTTCCTAGTAGTTTATTATTTTGCCAACAATTCAGTATATGACGATAAGATGTTTACAAGACGTTTTTGTTTGAGCAAAGGGTTACTTTTAAAGATACCTAAAGATTTAGAAGCCTACCACCCGTTTTTCATATTAGCGATGGATGCGAGAGGACATTGAGGTTTTACTACTTACCAAAAAATTAACTGATACACTACGTCAAATGGGGTATAGAATAACATTGTACACTTGGGATGAATATTTAGGATTAACGTTCGGGAGAACCGTACAAGAAAGCATGTAAAAATTTTGTAAGTGCATCATCAAGCTTTATGGGAAACTCTATCTGAGAAAACCTAAGTGTAATGACATTCAACAAGTATACGAAATGCATGAATCTAATCATGGTTTCCCGAAAATGCTTGGTAGCTTAGATTCTATGCATTTAGAGTGGTCTAATAACCCAATTGCTGGCGAATAAGGGATAATTTGGCCAAATACATTTGCAAGGAAAAATTCCTCATATAGGAGATGGAGATGACTACATAAATTAAATTACATCTTTTTTTTTTAGATAAGGAGTGGCATATAATGATGAAGTATAAAACTTTCCAGTGGTGGTGCATTGATTCGTAGGATTTATGTCATGTCTTGATCATCTACCACCAACAAATAGAGTACGACCAAAACTTTTATCTTCTAAATGGATATAAATATATTTATAACCATAAAAGGATGACGGATAAGTAACATAGATTGTCATGACAATTTGTAGAAATCTGTTTACAAAATCAAAACAACAAATTCATAAGTAAATATGCTTAGCTAATGAAACAAGCATGCATGATTTGATGATAATTATTATGAAGTTGCATTACATATGTGGGATCTATTAAAAAAATCCAAGGTTTCATTGGTTGAGAAGTTTCTTTGAACGCCGGATGCATAAGTTTGATGATGATTATTGTAGTAACAAGGGAATGGGATTTTAGAAGTTGGGTACACAAGTTGCATGAGTTCACGACGATTAAAAAGGTACTCTTTTTATTAAACAGATAAAATGTACTCTTAATTCTCTCTCTTTCTTGCACATAAGACACAATCTTAAAATTGAAAATAAGATCCCTTACTAATCAGTCCAAGAGTAATACAAAATCCTCTAAATACGTAAAACCACTCATTTATATAAAAAAATCACAATGGGTCCAAATAGGAGAAATCAGAGAGTGCTATTCACAAAACGAAATCTAGTTGCCCAGTAAAGATAAAGAAGATATAAATAGTGTTGATTGCTTAGCAAAATCCAGGAATTTGTGTTGGCTATACTGTAAAACCGATGAAAGACCGAGAATTTGCTTGAAAAAAAAAATCAACGACAGGGACAAAGTAGGTGGTGGTTTCAGTCATGCCGAAGATTCAATGCCTCAGGGGTGGTGTGTTCACAATGCTAATCGAGGTTGTAACACCATAGGGGTTTCATACGTTGATGGTGGACCTTGGTCTCCTTTTGTCAGAAAAAAATGGACCAATGCAGAGGTATATGAAAAAATTCCGCAGCAAGTATAATATATATGGTTTGGTGTTTTTATTATTAAGAGTTTCTATCTTATGGATTATACATAAGGTTAGTTAAAAGGTTGTCTTTAAAACATCATTCTTTTGAAAATTTTAACATTATAATTTACATAAATAATTCATTAGATGTAAAATGATCGAAGTGCTCTTTTAAAATAAAAATATTACAGAGAGCTAGTGAAAATGATCGAAAGCATTAATCTTAAACATGGTCAAAATATAGGGAGTGAATATTAAATGGGTTAAAGTATAGTAGCAATTACAAATGAATCAAATCAAAATATAAAAATCTACAATAATCAATCACTATAGTTAATTACAGTCACTAATTTCTAGGCGTTTATGACAACAGCAACTCTACGCACCCACTCGATTGACCTCAAACTAACCAGGTTAATAGCCTAGGAGATGCGCTTTTCACACTTGAGCCCCTGATGGCCTTCAGACAATAATTGAAGTTATACTAGCAAATGCCCATCATAGTCATTAGCCTCTAAAGTGTTGGGGTTGACCATTTGACCAGTCGACACAAATCTGGACCTCGTAAATCATTTTGTTCATAAAAACAAATTACTATTACAATAGTGTAACATTATTTGACATACTAACAATTTATAAAAATTATTTTTACCATCTAGCAGAAAGTACTTTTTTGTAGGGCGAAGTTTAACCATCGCATCGAGCCTTTCATGACACCCTCACACTAATCACGGCGGCCACTTTCTATACGGAGGCTCAAGATCAAAATGCTGCAAAAGCAAAATGATCAAAGAAAGTCAGTTGTCATAGGCATTTGCCTTGCGATTACTTTTTAAAAAATAGACAAAGTTACCATGCCATTAGAATTGCGCATTTTGGCAATCCTCAAACAAAACTACGAGCCTTGTTGCTTGGAACATTATGTGCAAAGTTTATGCACATCTAGTTACTAACCGTACCATTATTAACAAATTTCTGTCATAATTGAACTAATATTATTAATATGAATCTATGATAATTGTGTATGTTTGAAGAATGAAATGAAATAACATGACATGAATATTTCTTACCATCAAAGTTTAAACTTCTGCTGCAACAGACAGGACCCCGACTATGAACAGTCGACATGTTATGGATCAGATGTCCGACTATGAACAATAAACAAACGTCAGAACACATATTAAATTTAGTAAACAAGAAAATAAAAGATAAATAAGTAATGATCAAAGACGCATACATGGAGACTCATGTATCACATATCTCATCTTCATTTGCGGCCGTCAAAATGATTTTACTTACACATCAACCTATACATCCCTATTTATAGTAGGGGTAAACCCTAATCTTAAATATAACTTACAACACTAATATTGCCCAAGCCAACTTGTATGAGATATATAGGAATTTTAATTTTACATAAAAACAATTATAAAAAATTAAATGGGTCGTTTGGTATTTAATGCTTGATATATGGGAATTTAATGTTTGATATTTTAATGTTTAACATGTAAAAAGTATTTAATTTTTGGCGTATAGGAATTTAATGTTTGATGTATAAAAAAACTTAATGTTCGATGTATAGGAATTTTTAATTCTGAATGTATAAAACAATTAAAAATATTTAATTGTACGGTTTCATTTAGGGAATAGAATTCAAACTTTTTTTTGAACGACGACTTTCTCAGTTAAGTGATAACGTGATCGCATTCACGGCCCTATCACCCTCAGTCCAGACTATGTTGACATTATCGGGACCTACGCTAGAACCTAAGGATCATTTGGCATTCCCGATAAAACCCCCGTTCACCCCGCCCGAAGGCACGACATGTTTTATGCATCAGGGAAAATCCGGTCGGCATCAGGGATCGAACCCGGGTCTCCCCGTGTCTTCCCATCCTTTGTCGGTGATATATATTTTTTTAATTTTTAACTTACAAAACAATTAAAAATATTTAATTGGATGATTTTATTTCGAGATTAGAAATTCAAACATGGTTAATGATAAATAAGGGAAAGGTTAAAATACAAAGGGAGACAAAAATGAGAAGTGTTAGAATGATTTGTGACCACACAAAAAACCCTCATAAAGAATTCCAAAAAATTAATAAAAAAATCATAATTCAAAATATAAATAAAAAATTAAAAAAACAAAAATGTTTCCCTCGTCATTCTCGTTCAAAAAAAACACCGAAAAGACACAATGTAGAGACAAAAGACACAATGACGAAAATGAACAAAAGACACAATTATAACTAAAAAAAGACATAATAAATTGCAAAATATAACACAATGCCGAACAAAATATAACACACTGTTGAGTAATATAATACAATATCAGGAAAAAAGACACAATGTCAACGAAAAAAGACACAATCAATGACGAAAATAAACAAAAAACACAATGATAAACAAAAGGTATATCGGTTTTTAATGATCCCAACTATTGTCTTTTGGTCACTGCTGGTCCCAACTAATGAATTGGCTACTAATGGTCCCAACTTTTAAATTATTAGTTCCTAATAGTCTGCGACTAACAGAATCCTAACGTCGTTAGTTTCAGGTTGAGGGAAAAACGGTTTTGGCCGGAAAACTCAATTTTTTTCCCGAAAACTCAATATTTTCGTCCCAAACATCTTGGTAACTTTGTATCGGACATTTAGGAACCTTTTTCTAGTAAAAGCCCCAACTATTGGAGGTCGTCGGAAACCCTAGAACCATCTTCAGAATCAGCTGATGGTGCTCAAGTGATGGTAGTTGGTTAGCGGTGAGTCAATTGGCGGTGGTTGCGGTGTTCAGGTGGTGTTTTCCGGCAACAAATTTGAATTTTCTGACCAAAAACGTTTTCCCGACGACAGAAAACTAACGGCGTTAGGATTCTGTTAGTCGCGGACCATTACGAACAAATACTTTAAAAGTTAGAACCATCAGTAGCCAATTCTTTAGTTGGGACCAGCAGTGACCAAAAAGCAATAATTGGGATCATTATAAACCAATATACCTAAACAAAAAGATACAATGGCCTTTTTCCGTCAACATCTTTTTTCTTTTTGGAATGAGGAAGGCGGTGGAAATTTTTTGTATTTTTACCTTTTTTGTTTTTTTATTATATTTTGAGTTATGATTTTTTATTTAATTTGTTTTTTTTTTTTGAAGGGTTTTTTTTTGTGGTTATAAATCATTCTCATCCTTCTAATTTTTGTCTTTCTTTATAGAATAACTTGACTCTGATAAGTAATACTACAAAAGCCTATTAACAAAAACTAATCTTCCTAAATTAGAAACATTCGATATCAGTTCGTTATTTTTTTAACAGTAAATTCGACACGTTTATCTTACATTCGTAAAGATTTTAACTCACAACATCACTTTTGTCAAGAGGAACACCATATTGTTAGACCAAATGATAATGGTAACATTAGTTTGATATTAAGAAATACCATTTAAGATATATCCAATCCGTTGGGAAACATAGTCATAGTGGCACACAATATTTAATTATTTTGCGCTACGCAATAAATTCAACCCGGCGTGACACATGCGTCCTTGGTCTGGCAGAATTGGATTTGTTGCGCTAGCGGCCCCAAGTATTAACCAAAAATATGGTTAAATTATAAATGATTTACTTATATTTGAAACATACTCGTATCTAAGGTAAACTCTATGATAACCGGAACACCGATCCCAAACCAGACTTATCAATGTATGATAGAGTACGATAAGCAATCGTCTTTATTAATTGGTAAAGGTGTATTTATAACCATAGGAGGGTTATGGATAAGTTACATAGATTTTCAAGAAAGTTAGAAAACCTTGTCTATAGGTTAATCAAAACAACAAATGATGTCCATAAGTAATCATGCTTAGCTAATGGAGCAAGCCTTCATGAGTTGGTGATAAGTTTTATGAAGCTACGTTATATATGGAAGATTTGTAACAAAAATTCAAGTGTTCATTGGTTGAGAAGCTGGTTGAACACCGAGTGTGTAAGTTGATGATTATTGTAGTAACAAGCGAATGCTAGTTTTGTAGCTTGGTAGAACACGAGATGCAATGTTGATGATGATTATAGTACATTAAATTTGAAGAATTCGTTGGTATCAACTTCTGCGTAGACCTGGAATAATTAGTCTGATTGATATTAAATTAAAGAAATTAAGTTTGTATTATTGTTAATATGTCACCCGATCACCCTAAAGTTGATGGAATGAGTAAAAGTTTTAAATACTAAAGTTTGATTACGTCACTTAAGTTAGCCAATTTTAACTTCCTGATTACCAATAAAGCCATTCTCTTTTTTCTTTTCATGGCATGTCGTTTCCAACTCTTAACCCTATTTGTCTACTTCACTAACTCGTCACATTTTTTAGTTACATTTTCTTGATACGACCAAAATACCCTGGTTTATTAAAAAATAAATATTATTATTGTGACAAATAAAAAAAATACTCTCAACTAAGAGCATTCTTATCCCACTCCCTATCTTCAAACCAAAAATTACACTAGAACTCACTTTATTTTATCTCTCTATTTCAATTAAATAATACTTTTTATACCCTTTATCATTATCTTTTCTCTTTCCCTCACTCACAACCACTTTCAAAATATATTAAAAAATTATAAGGGATAAAGAGTAACTTTTCAAATATACAGAAAAATCACTACTTTTTCTAAAATATAAAAATTTTCACTCACAACACCCTAAATCACTATTCTAAATTATAAAAACACCTCTCACATAATATGAGGGGTTAGATGAGAATGCTTTAACACACGCTCTCTCTCTCTCCTGCAATACCTCGACCACAAAATCTTGAAATTGGAAACAAGATCTCTTATTAATCAGTTCAAGAACACACAAAATTCCTTGAAAATATGTAAGATGTATAACCACCGTTTTCATATAAGCAAATTACAACATATCCAATTAAAGAAACAAATAAGTCAATGGTATTCAAACATTGAATAATTGGTTGTAACCTTAAAAAGGATCATCCACATGTGATAAAAACCCACTTTTATTATCTATTACTATAATAAAAAAAATACTTTCTTTTGCTACTTGTCAATCTCTAAATTCCTCACACTTTTCTAACCCATTTACAAAATATGGTTTTCTTTTGGATCCCTTTTAACTTATTGCTCGACCCAACATGTTTTTTCGGTTCTATTTGTTTTCTTTGACCCGTTTTATTTTTCTTTCAATAGAATGGTAACCCTAGGTTACTCCATGCTAGAAGCAAAGAAATCCAGCAAGCTACCACTCCATTTATCACAAGTGGCCATCTGGTACATTTTTTTCTGATGTTGGAGCAATTTTTTGTCAAATTTTTCAAAAGGAATTATAATGTGTTTAATATGATGACAAAGCTATATTAATACAATTATCATCCAATCAATACAATAAATCACTTTTTGAGTATACATTAAAAACTCACTTTGGTCAATTTTCTACTGGTTTGACCCGTTAAGCAATAAAAAATTATTTTAAATTTTTAATTTTTCCTAAATGTAAATCAATAGATTATTTTAGGTAAATATATTTTAGGGAAGAAATCAAGGGTTTAATATGGGAAATCTATAATCACCAATTTTTTTTAATCTGGTCAAATCATTTACCATGCTTAAATATCTGAAAATCCGAGTTCTTCGATTATTTGGAAAGATGCACGGTGTTTCGCGATGACCATAAATAAAAGCCAAGGTTAATCATTATCTAAGGTTGGTTTGTACTTGAAAGAACACGTGTTGTCACATGGGCAACTATACGTAGCCTTATCAAGAGTTACAAGGAAACGCTGACTAAATATATTTATTCTTGATAAACAAGGTTATTGATTAATACAACCACAAATGTAGTGTACAAAGAAATTTTTGTTATTTGTAAACTATTTGTGTATGTTTGCTTTGTAATTCCATCAATTTGAACATAAATTGTGACAATATATAATAATTGTGTTGTTTATTATATTTTGCTTGATGTTTAAAACTTAAAATTCTCATCAATTCTCGTGTAATATACGGGTCTCAAACTAGTAATCAATAATTGGTTAAAGCATAACTGTTCATAAAACTATAGATAATCAATTTTCCTAATATAGAATATGATTATATGAAGAAATCAATACTCTTGGTTTTTCTACGTATAACAGGGATTTATGTTACTTTTAAGACTAGATGCGGCTACCGTGAAATCGAGGGAAGAATGAGCACGTTACGAGAAAATGAAGTACGAGGGTTCTAGTTGGTGGAGGTTTCAGACGTACTATGTAGTTGGAAATTGTGTTAACCCTTGAAATCATGGTCGTAAAGGGCAGTGGTTGATTTAGACGTTGATGGTAGTCAAGATAAAATTATCATATCTTACTTTACTAATAAAAGAAAATCCTGATTGACACATGTCAGTCTCATATTGATTCGTGGCCAAGTTTTCCCTCGTAAAATCTTAATCTTTAATCTCCTTATTTCTAGATATATTCATAGGTTAAAACAATTTGTTATTTGGGTTATCAAATACATATAATTGCCTTTTACTGTTGAAAACTAATACAATTATGAGTATATTATACGGCCAGCCTTTCTATTTGAGCGTTTACCTTAAAACTTATGCCTTATAATAGATGCTTCATGCCTAATGACTTGTAAACATCTTTACACTCGAATACTCAATAAGCACATCTATCTCCTCTGAAGCTTCTGTAAACAGAACAAAGATGAGTCCTATCACAAAAAAACAAAAGGTTACCATTTTACAGCTAGTAAACAAAAACATATCACAACCATGAACTCCAATTTAGCTAGTTAGTTAATATTAGTATTGAAAAGTAAAGTAACTAACCCAATCATGTAATAATGCAAACCATAAAACTGCAATAGAAACACCGAGCACATTATCAACCACTAAATTATTATAAAAATCTCTATGAAATATAGAATTCAGAATGCTACAGACTGAAAGAATCAAACTTTAACATCCACCACCACATGTGGTTTTGAAATTGAACCCAAGTAGAACCAAACAACCGCCACCGTCGCCTAGGGTTTTGAAATCAAACCCGACAACGATGGCAAATGGAACCAAACGACCTCCATCATCGACTTTAAACAATTGAATCGGAGAACATGCCTGGCCTGCCATACCGCCGCCGCCACGAAAGGCAACAATATCACTCCTCAACAGCCGGAGAAAGAAGAAATTGCGTTGAAACTGGATGACGATTGATTTTTGATGTCATGGAGTAGAGGGTTTTTGTGAATCATGGAGAAAGAAGAGAAAGAGAAGCGGTGATGAGTAAGATAACGTATATAGAATTATGTAAAACAAAAGAGAGAGAGAGATAGAGTGAGAGAGAGATCTGAATCGGTAAGATTTCAGATTATTTGGTTGAGTGAGGCAACACATCTTAATGGCTGAATGAATGATTAAGAGACAGATGTGCCCTCTACCCTAATACCCCCCCCCTTTCTTCACCACTGGTCTCACCATCGTTCTTCATCTAATCGTCGACCACCACTGCACTTCCGCCATCGTCGCACACTGTCGAACACCACCGCCGCATCACCATCGCTTCTCGTTGACAAAGCCCCCCAAATTTCTCTCAGGGCGCGTTCGTTTCACGGAATGGAATGGAATTGGAATTGGAATTTGCATAGGATTTGGAATTGGAAGGAATAGGATTTGGAATCTGAACATTCCAATAGGAATTGGAATTTGAAGCAATTGAAATCCAATTTCATTCTTGGTGTGTTCGTTTGACAAAGGAATTGGAATCGAGTTTTTTTTTTAACGAGAATAACGGCGGAAACATTTTAGTTTTTTTAGATTTTTTGTTTTTTATTTATATTTTGTGTTATGATTTTTTAGGGGTTTTCTATTAAGATCAAAAACCACTCAAAAAAATATTCAAAAATAATAATAAAAAAATTATAACTCAAAATATAAATTGAAAACAAAAAAAGTAAAAAAAACCAAAATATTTTATTCGTTGTTCTCGTTAAAATAAAAAAAAACTCGAGATAAGATTCCAACGAATTCATTTGAAATCCTCCACATTTTGGAAGGATTTAGAGAATCCCATCATTTAAAGGAATTTGAAGGAATTGAATTCCAATTCCAATTCCAATTCCTTGACAACCGAACGCATCAAAATGAAATTAAGATTCCAATTCCAACGAAACGAACACGCATGTCATGGGATTTTAATTCCAATTCCTTTGAATTCCCACGAATTCTGTGAAACGAACGCGCTCTTAGGGTTTTTCTTCAAAAGAAGAAGCATAACATCATTAAGAGTCATGGAAGAGAAATTTGTAGTGTAGGAGCTCTGGATTTGATTAGGGTTCTATGGAGGTATGCTCCAAATTTTTTATTGCATCATGTTTTGCATTGGAATCGGATTCAATTTAGGTTTTGTGAAGGACGATTTTTGTTGGTTATTGTGATACTCGATGCTGGTGCAAATGAGTTTTTGAAACTTCAATTGTGACTTGGTTTGATTTTACTATGGCTGTTAGTTTATTAGTCCAATGATTATCAACATCTATGCTAATGAATTATTGCATATTATATTGGATCAAAACCTTTCTTTTTTTTATTTGCATACAAATTGTTATTAATGAAATTGAATATTGAGTTTGAGTACTAAGTATTGAGTAACTGATTATTCATTTAGTTTTTCTTAGTGTTATGCTTATCAATTTTAATTGCAGTTGCCTTTAATCTTTATTCACTGTAGCGATCTAAACAAACCGATCTTGGCTCGTTTTAACTAAGTTTGAGCTCGGCCATTCGGTTAAATTACGGATTGAAGGATGGGTTGGTAAAGCTATGCTAAAGAAAAGCAAGGTGGAAAAAGTTAAGTGAAATTAGTAATGTGATTGAAAGAAATTTTTACTTCAATGCAATGATTATAAGATGTGAACTTACAGATTCATGTGGGAGATATTGATTGTTTTCAATTTGTATATCAAATATGGCTTGAAATTTTGTATAGCGGTTCTCTTTTTCCTATATTATGTTTATATCCTTTGTTATGTTATTGTCAAATCTGAAGTTTAACTTGATGTTCCTTGAATTTTATTTATAGAGAGGAAGAAGAAGTTGCGGAGATGTTACAAGCAAATTAGATTTTTCTAACTGCCTTGGGGCTTTTTGAGGTATATCAAATTTAGGAAGAAATGGGCTTTTTCTTCTATTCCAATATCGTGCTTATTGCAACCTATTACATACACTTGAAGCGTGATCCGCAAGTATGCTTTTAATTCTCCTTTATCATCCGATTGGATACAAGTCTTTTATATGAGCTTTAATACCAAATTAGTTGATAAAAATCGTTTCTTAAACAACTTATATAGGTCATGCATTTAACAAGGAGATTATAGCAAAGCGGGTCTAGAAGTGTGTGCTTTTGATTTTCAATTAGAGCGTCCACTACCGTATAATCAGTCATCTTCAATATGCTAACAATGGGGTGTTTGTTGTTGATGGAGTGAACAAGTTGTATAAAAATGGGTGTTATGCTTGTCGAGATATAGCTCAAGCCTTGTTTGATGTTTAGGGGTTTTGCCTACTTGTAGGTACATTGTTAAGTTATTTGTGTCAATGCCTTGATGAACTAATTTTAAGATGTATTTTGGTTGGTTATAATGAAAGTTTGTGATACGTGTCCGACAGTTCAGGGACGGTTATGGCAAATAACCATTTGTATCCATATTAAATTAGAGTTTGCATTTATTTTGGAGATGTCGATGTTTATGTTAAATCAGAATTAGGGTTTCTAATCCTTGTAATCGGAGATTAGCCTATCTCGAATCAGGCTGTTTATATTAATTTTAAGCTTTCAATTTCCGGTTCCTATCATTTGGTTCCATTGCCGGGAAATCGAATAATGCATACAACCCGGAATCTAGCAGATCAGTTAGCAACCATTGCAGCACAATTAGACGCCATTCTTTCATATTTGAGGGACGATGTTGAAGAAATCAAAGTCCGGGTGATCGGAGATGGTTGTAACAGTGAAGGATTAGATGGCGATTTGAAGAACACGGTGGCGGAGGAACCGGAGGGTTCCGAGCATGACCCTCTCCACGTACCACTGCTAGATATGATCAATGAAGAAGCCCTTGATGACAACCCTAGAGATGACGAAGGCAGGTCAAAACATGTTTTGGGTGTTCAATTAAAGATTGTTGATAGTGTTCAGTTTAAGATGGGAGATGAGGATCAAAATCATCGTGAACTGAGAAGTGGGGTACACAAATACAGCCCTGCCCACGAATTGTAAAACCACCACTTAGTTTTTTTTATCCTTATCACATTTCTCTTGAGATTAATCATGTACGGGTTCAAGTCCTAGCAACTGCTGGAACACCAATAATTTCTCTCCCAATTAAAGATTGGGAAATCAATCTTCGAGACGGGGTCCAAGAAGCTGGCCATCCTACAATATTTGAATGGTTAATCGTTTGGCACAACTATTTCACTCTCGAATTGAGGACAAGTCGTTTGTACGGCAGGGATGTATTGATACGTGTCCGATAGTTCAGGGACGGTTATGGCAAATAACCGTTTGTATCTATATTAAATTAGAATTTGCATTTATTTTGGAGATGTCGATGTTTATGTTAAATCAGAATTAGGGTTTCTAATCCTTGTAATCGGAGATTAGCCTATCTCGAATCAGGCTGTTTATATTAATTTTAAGCTTTCAATTTCCGGTTCCTATCAGTTTGTTTAAGATGTATTTTGGTTGGTTGTAATGAAAGTTCGGTCATTATGTGCAGTTATTAAGATCATGACTATACGAATATATTTCATTCAGCACGAGATAGCTCAGAGGGGTAAAATAGTCATTCAGATGTCGAACCAAACAACACTTACTGGTTCAGCACTTATTGGCTCAGAGCCTCTTAATCAGTCAGACATCTTAATCATTCAGCACTTATTGGTTCAACACTTGACAAACAGCCCCTAAGTGGCAAATTTAAGTTATAGGAGACGATAAAAATAAACGCAGCTAGTTATTTAAAGTTATTATGACCATTTACAATGTTTCATACTCTTTTCCTCAAAGACGTTATACTCTTTTCCTCAACACATAGCACTTCCATCTTTTGGTTACTCACTTGAAAAAAAAAACAAAAGTACACTTCATGTAGAATTTTCAATATATATAGCATGCGCATTCTCTCGGTTCGCATGTGACCACTTTGGTTAACCCAAGTAATTCCTTGTTTTTCTTCCAACACTTTCAAGCACCTAGCAATACTAATGTGAAAAAAACATAATCAAAAGTTAAAAACCATAACAAACGTGAGAAGTTAACAACTAAAATAATAACATACCTTTGGCACATATGGTCTGATTTCTATACTATATGTTATAAAGGTTTTTGTAGTAACATAACAAAGAACATAAAAACAAAAGTAAATTATCACTTGGTATGAAGTTAACCACTTAACCCCACTTCTAAATGCCAATCTTAGCAATAAGATTAAAAAAATTGCTAGTAAGAATACAACAAAAGCCAGATAGACAATTAAGGAAATAAGGGGCTGCATTAATGTCTACAATTCTTATCCCCATACATGTGTGAAAAAAAAGGCATAGCAATTTATTGAGGAACCAACCCAAGAAGAAGCAATGTCTTTACTCATAACTCTTGTCGTTAATTGAGATTAAAAAAAACACTATAATACTATTAGTAATAAAAGGAGCATGAGAAATTTACCTCTAATTTCTTGAACTAACCAAGTAGGCAATAACATCTGCAGAAAAGAACATACATGAGAACTTTAGCATGGAGAAAGTACTCTGGCTCCAAGCATAAACCCAAGCAAAAAATGTGTATACACTGGAATACTAATGACGTCGAATCGTTACCATGTATAGAGACCAATTTCCAAGTGAAAGTTAAGTAAAAAAACATGAAAAATCTAAGAAAAGTAACCCAAAAACGAAGTAAACATGTGTAAAATAATGAAGCGATAATGAGGCTCACATATGAAAACATTTAAGAATGAAAATAGACTCGCTTGGCTGCATGCTGATCAGTTGCTATGTGAATGCAAAGCAACTCACATGACCATCCTGATTGTTCCACCAAGTTTACAGCAAATCTAATCTTTGTGCAAATTTAAATCATCATCACAGCCTCCTCCGAACATGGCATGTTTAAAGATAAACGCTACGTGACAAAAGAGAAAACATGTATGCAACAATCAGCTACAAAGCAAGCTTCAAAACTTGTACAGTGCAAAGCAGTAAAACAATAATCCCATCAGCATTAGTAAATATCAGGCTCATTAATACAAATCACATAACTATATTGGCTGCTACTGGTTGCCTTGTGATAGCAAAATCAATCACATGACCATCACAGATGCCAAGAATAGACAAAAAGGGATTGACGCCCATACCGAATCAAATCGTTGGTCAGATGAAGCGAGACTCATCATCATAGCCCAAAGGCCCCAAACCGTATTGAACAAAAATTGCGGCTCACATGAGCTGAGGACCACAATCATAGCCTTGAACACCTTAAAAAGAAGGGTTTAGCAGCGAAAAAACCATCGATTTCATATCCAAAAAAAACCTCTCAGGTGACCCTGCGCTCACCTTCATTGAGATAACAGCCAAAATTCCAAGGCCCTACGTTTTCCAAACACATGGTCGTGGAAAAATACCGACAATGGCCAACCACAATAGCCAACTGCCACAACCACTCCACCGCCGCCCATGGTTCCAATCATAACCAGGCAACGATAGATGGCGCTTATCAGTAAGATTGTTCCTCATCGGTTCTTCTGGAGAAACCAAAAGACCCTCATCAACTGCAAACAATAACGAATATCACCAACACTGAAAAGTAAACTCTCAGCCCTAAAATATCAATGTATCATTATGCCAATATAGGTATCCAATAATTACACAAAAAAAAGGAACAAAATAGGGATAACATAAACCGAACCTTTAGGTGACAAACAGAACTTTCAGATTCAATTTGAGACACCATTCCACCGCCACTCACGGTTTCTAATCCAAACCGGGCAGAGAGATAAGAGACACACGACACCTCCCTAGAGAGAGATAACAGATATGCAGCTGCCGCCATAGACGGCCGGTAATGGTCATTCTTCGGCCAAAGCTGATGAAACCATTACCAGGAACCGTGGGCAACAACTACCTTTCTCAATCTCTCTCTCTAGAATCACACTCAATTGCGGTTGCTAGAATACAAATGATATACAGAGAAAGAGAGGGAAGATAGTGGATTATACGGTCAAATAGCAACTATAGTATAAATGAGAAAGCGAGTTTTACAACTGATGATGATGCACACCTGTGCATTAGGATAAGAAAACACGTGTCTAGAGAGAGAGAGACGGAAAACGATGTGGAAGCAAGAAACAAACATTACGAGAAACATAGCAGAAGGTACAAACTGTTAGCATTGATAATGCTAAGTAGGTTTGTAATTGTAACATATATAATCATATTGAAGTATTTACTTTTCTTTATATCAAAATTAAAATACTTTTTAACAGCAAAATCAAAATATTGATATGCCAAAAGTTTCATTTCAATATTAGGTCTTAGGTTCAAGTTTAATAAGAAAATGGTTTTAAGTTGGGTAATGAGGTTTTTTCACCTATGGTGGTCGGTGGATGGGTAAAATTCTTACAAAGTTTACAATTTATATAGTTTTCATTTGCACATGTATCTATTAATATGTTTTCCTGATAGAACTTTTTTCTACCAAAGTATTCTTCTTATATTTTGTAATTTTTTGTACTATCTTATTTAGCATCAATTATATTATAAATCATACTAGAATTTGTCATTCATGTATGTGAAAGGATGGCTGACTACATTTTTACTTGAAAATGATAATATAGGAGGGAAATGGTTAGATTACAATAATGATTTATTTTGTAAGTTAAGACATAATGGCATTGAATCTATTTTCTCTGTTTAGGTAAAATAGGCATCATTAAACAAAAAAGTTATATTTCAAATGAGACATTTAATTTATACCTATAGTTACTTTGACTTTTTTAGATAAAAAATTTCCTTTCAAATGAGACAGTTTGACTCTTTCTATACATATAATTACTTTTGACTCTTTCTAATGAAAATTTTCCTTTCAAATTCCAAATGAGAGAATTACTAATTTTGTATGCTTTCAAATGACAATAAATAAGAGCTTGTGATAGTCTCTTTCTATGGTTGGTTTTGGTCATTTGATGCCCATATTTTTCCAATGAACAACTGTATGTTGCATTATCCTGAGTAACGTGCAAACACGGCTTAAAATTTTTATTACTAGATAAAGATGCGAATATTTTGATAAAACTTCAAATGTTGTATGCGAAAAGTTTTTTTTTTACAATTTGTAAATTGTTGAATAAAAACTTCTTTTACATGCATTATAGATAGAAGTATATATGTAAGTACATTTTTACACATAATTATGTACTAATTGTTTACATTTAGTTGTGTTTTTATTTGTATCATATTATCAATTATAATTTAAACATTGGGCCATCCCGTGTAATACACGGGGTCTAAAGCTAGTGGTGATATATTTGAATAAAAATAAGGCAAATTGGAAATAAATAATCCCACCTTTTGTATATTAGCCGATAATAGTCCCAACTTTAAAAATCACTACCAAAGGTCCAACCTTTCAGCTATTTTTGTCTCAATGGTCCTCCGTTAAAAACACTTAACGTCGTTAAGTTTTTTTCGAGTTTCAAACCGATGTTTTTGGCTTTTGATCAGAAGAATGATACGAGTCTATTGATGTAAATCTTATCTCTAAACGGTGATTCAAATAGCTTGATTTTTGTCATTTGGAAATTCAAACACCCGAATTGTTAGGAATTAGAATTGAAGTATTTATTATTTTTATTTTTATTATTATTATTATTATTCATAACTTAATCATGCTTCTAATTACATTTCAAGGAATATTGCATTTTCACATTAATTTAAAAAAAATAGTTAATCCGGTTAAAAGTGCTCCCATAAAATCCAAAATATTTGCTTCTTTTTTTTTTTGCCTATAAGTTGTTACAATATATATATTGATTAATTAAATATTCTAACAACTTCTCATAATATTAACTAACAACACGTCATGTAACATCTAGGAAAAACTCATATTTATTTTGGGCTAAAGTTGTCAACTTTGAAAGTTGAAGGATTAAAAATACTCACAAGATAAGTAATGGGAAAAATAAGATAAGGAAAAAGTAAGTTTAAGGAAGTAGGAAAATCCATCCCACATGGAAAGGTGGAAGGAAATAGAAGCATACCACATGGGTATAAATAAGGAATGAATCTTTCATCCCATATGGAAACAAGAAAAGATTTGGAAGCTTTTTATAAAAAAAAGCAAGTTTCCATATAAATGTTTTAATATGGCTAACCACTCTCCAAAGTACTAGCAGAGGGTGTGAAGCACCCGACGCGCATGGGCACGGACACGGACTTGGACTCGGGCGATGGGCGTAATGTGGCGTTTTGATGGCACTTCGCACGCTCACATCGCCGCGAGCCGCATAAGGGCCGCTTTAGTATTTTTAGAAAATGAAAGTATGATCAAGAAGTTGCAAGTTATCAAAGACGAGGGAATAAAAATGAAAATTTGAATTCTGGAACCCATTGCGCAACGTAATGAGCCCAGAAACAAGACCATCACGCTACACGGTCCATGATGACGCAGCAACACATGTCGCGACCAGGGGACACGTGGCAGACGCTAAGGCTGAGTCAACATAACACGTGTCATTTCCTGATATCGTGCTACGCGATGGCTTAAGAGAAGGGACCATTGTCTACGCGATTGTACCCAATTTCGGCTATAAAAGGGAGGGGTCACGGCATTCTCAAACCACACCTCAAAAACACACATTTTACACACACTTAGCCTCGGTTTGCGTGCTGGCCTCGCGGAACGTGCCAAGCTCCGAAGCTCTGACGGTTTAAGGTGTAGTACGAGATATAGAGTAGAAGTGCCGCTCAATCAATCTTAGATAACTAACTCCGAATACCCGTACAAGATAGGGGTTCTTTTTAAATACTATTTTATTATTATAATAATGGCTTAGACCATAGTCAGGGGTATAGCCCGAACCTTGATTACTGTTAAGCATAATATAACTTTTCATAAGTAAAGGTTATAGTTAATTATAGTTTTTTCATGATTAAGAAACATAATCATTTACATACACAGCGTATCATTAAACACATGGGTATAAATAAGGAATGAATCTTTCATCCCATATGGAAACAAGAAAAGATTTGGAAGCTTTTTATAAAAAGCAAGTTTCCATAGAAATGTTTTAATATGGCTAACCACTCTCCAAAGTACTAGCAGAGGGTGTGAAGCACCCGACGCGCATGGGCACGGACACGGACTTGGACTCGGGCGATGGGCGTAATGTGGCGTTTTGATGGCACTTCGCACGCTCACATCGCCGCGAGCCGCATAAGGGCCGCTTTAGTATTTTTAGAAAATGAAAGTATGATCAAGAAGTTGCAAGTTATCAAAGACGAGGGAATAAAAATGAAAATTTGAATTCTGGAACCCATTGCGCTACGTAATGAGCCCAGAAACAAGACCATCACGCTACACGGTCCATGATGACGCAGCAACACATGTCGCGACCAGGGGACACGTGGCAGACGCTAAGGCTGAGTCAACATAACACGTGTCATTTCCTGATATCGTGCTACGCGATGGCTTAAGAGAAGGGACCATTGTCTACGCGATTGTACCCAATTTCGGCTATAAAAGGGAGGGGTCACGACATTCTCAAACCACACCTCAAAAACACACATTTTACACACACTTAGCCTCGGTTTGCGTGCTGGCCTCGCGGAACGTGCCAAGCTCCGAAGCTCTGACGGTTTAAGGTGTAGTACGAGATATAGAGTAGAAGTGCCGCTCAATCAATCTTAGATAACTAACTCCGAATACCCGTACAAGATAGGGGTTCTGTTTAAATACTATTTTATTATTATAATAATGGCTTAGACCATAGTCAGGGGTATAGCCCGAACCTTGATTACTGTTAAGCATAATATAACTTTTCATAAGTAAAGGTTATAGTTAATTATAGTTTCTTCATGATTAAGAAACATAATCATTTACATACACAGCGTATCATTAAAATAGTATTTCTTAATGATTAAAAAATATACTATTCATTTACAATGATTATAGTTACAGAAATCTTTTTTCTTGAAGAAGAAACCTGGTATAAATGTTTCTTCCTGAAGAAGAAACCTGATATATATTTAACAAATAAACAAAGGGACTAAAGGTCTATATGTTTTTTACAAACAAACAATTTGTCAAGGTTACAGCTATACAAAACAGACTACGTGGTCTGAAGCTAGATCCTTGATCTAGATATTTATACATGTTATTCTCGTACTATAGGTCCGAGATAACAGTCATTCAAGCAATCATAAAGCTGAAAACAGAAACAGGAATCAGTAACAGAAATTGATTTACAGACAGGGGTCAGTAACCGAAACTGATCAATATACAGGAATCAGCGTCAGAAACTGATTACAATCATAAAAGGTTAATACGCCCTAAACTTTTACAACTCTTTTAGAGTCTGAACTGTTTGCATAGGATTTACGAATCCTTAAAATTTTGTGTTACAATAATAAGTAACGGGCATACTCAGATTAAAAGTATACATGTGTCTGGATCCATACATACATGGTGACTCGGATTTCCCCGAGGCCATGCATATCATCAAACACGCCTCTGGAAGTCTCCGGGACTATTCAGAGAAATGATATTGTGTATATGATTAATTGTACATGTATTAAGGGTAATTTTAACCGAATTGAGTTGAGTGCCTAATGAGTATTGTCAGAAAGGTATTATTATTGTTTATACAATGGTATTATTGAGTCAGCATCATTCACCGGCTGTGTGTTGACGTATTTTTCCCCACATTTCTGGGAACTGTAAAGAATAGAACTAACAGGCAAGACTGATAGAAGATTGGAGATATAGTCATTAGAGGTGATCTGATGGCTCAGATATTTTATTCAGAATATTATTAAAGAATTACATTTTCAAAAAGACAGGTATTTAAATTATCAAACGGGTATTCAAATCCCGAGGTTTCAATATAATACTATTTTTCTGAAAAGACTTCCGCTGATATTTTATACAATATTCAACGGGTATTCTGACCCGACATTTTATAAATAAATATTATATTTTAAAAACTTCCGCTAATAACCTGCAACTCTGATATATTTTCAAAACAGATACCAACTAACGGGCGTCGCACCCAGGCCCTAAGTCGGGGTGTGACACGTCAACACGGGATTAGTATTCAAATTTAAACATTTCTAATCTAATACTTTCAACTACTGTAAATAAAAATAACCATCTTCACTTTATGCAACTTTAAATCTTCTAATATTCTGCTAACTCACTGTTATTTGAACATGGCTTTAAGGTTAGCATGTTTATGTCATTTTCCTGGCAATTGCATTTCATATGAAATGAAATGAATCATTTTGTTATAGTTTTTTGGTTTTATATCTTGCTTGATCATACAATTGTTAATTTTAAAATATAAAATCAATTAAAAATTTGTCATACACAGAATATTAATGCCAATAAATTTATCATAAATTCTAAAGATTCTAAGGATATTTATATCAACAACGTTCAGGTAATCTGGTTTTTGGGATAATCATGTTTTTTTGATAAACATGAGCAGATGATCTCAAATGACATCATATTAATTGATTAAAAGGTATGATATTTTATGTGCATGAATATTCTTGTTTTTTTGTTAGTTTCATGGATACATTATTATTTATCTAGAGTTGGTATTTACTTGAAGAACCTTGTCACACAGAAGAGTTATAAGCATACCTATATGTTATCTTATCAAAAGTTACAAGCAGATATGAACTAAAGATTTTGATTTTTGATAAACAATGTATACCGACCAATACAATCACAATGTAGTGTACAAGGAAGGTTTTTACTTATTTATAACATATTTGTGTGATTTTAATTATGTAATTTCTGTAATTTTAATGTAAGTTGTAATTGTGTTAACAATATATGATCATTTTACTGACTGTATTTCATTTAATGGTTAAATTTTAAAATTTTCATCAATTACCCGTGTAATACACAGGGCTCAAACTAGTTAGAAATAAATAATCTCACCTTTTGTGTATTAGTCGATAATAGTCCCAACTTTAAAAATCACTACCAAAGGTCCAACCTTTCAGCTATTTTTGTCTCAATGGTCCTCCGTTAAAAACACTGAACGTCGTTAAGTTTTTTTCGAGTTTCAAACCGATGTTTTTGGCTTTTGATCAGAAGAATGATACGAGTCTACTGATGTAAATCTTATCTCTAAACGGTGATTCAAATAGCTTAATTTTCGTCATTTGGATATTTAAACACCCGAATTGAAACAATGTTTCGTCGTTTTGATCACCGTTTCAAGATAAGTTTTACATCGGTCAACTTGTATCCTTCTTCTGATCAAAATCCCTAAAACATCGGTTTGAAATATGGAAAAAACTTTACGACGTTAAGTGTTTTTTTAACGGGGGACCATTGAGACAAAAATAGCTGAAAGATTGGACCGTTGTTAGTGATTTTTAAAGTAAGGATTATTATCGACCATTATACAAAATGTGGGATTATTTATTTCCAATTTGCCACATAAAAATATTGAATCGCGCCTAAGTGTTGTGAAACATTGACTCGTCAAATAATAATAATAGTAATATTGATAATATGATAGTAACTCTAATATAATAATAATTATATTATAATATAAAAAATAATATAATATAATTAATAATAATAGTATAATAATATCTTGATTATTTAATAATAACTATAACATAATAATAATCCTAATATAATAATAATCATTATATATTATTATAATTAGTTGATTTTATTCCTTGAACGAATAAAAAATACATATTTCTGAAAAAATGAAAATCTTATATTTGGAATTCATTATGGAATAGTTCATTTCATTAACATATAACAATCAAACATAGTTTTTTTTCATTTCCTTGTAATTAATAACCCATTCCATTCCACCTCTTATTCATTTCTACCAAACGCTAACTAATATTGCCGAAGTCAACTTGTATGAGATATATAGGTGTTGGACTCGGTCTGCCCAAGACACATATTACAATTAATGTGGCTGGTACGTTATGATCCAAGTCAGGTCATACCCAATAACAAGCTAGGCAAACACCAATAATATTTGTTTATAGATAATATGATCATAACAAATAAATATTAACACTTACGATATTTGGAAAAAAGGTTTCTAAATACATTGCACTTGTGAAATAAATAAATTATATAGATGATTTACATTTTGAGAGAAGGCATTTCATAATGTTATTTAAAGTTGGTTAAACAATTATATGTAATCTTATTACTCTTGTATGTTCTTAAACCATGTTATGTTACATTTTATAAAACCGAACATAACATAAGTTTTATAAAAATGGTTTTTGAGTTTTGAATTGTGGTGGGTGCCAAAAAGTGGCCGACCCCCTTCCCTTTCTCTCTCATATTTTTATTTTCAATAATGTTGTAACAACCTCAAAAACAGGGTAGATTATTTTTTATTTTTATTTTTTGAAAACTTATCATTAGATATTCGTGATGTTGGTCGAATAATTGAAGCGGACTGTAAGTTAACGGCCTTCGCCCGAAGATGATAATAAATTGGGTCAGCCCAAACTAATTAAACGAAAAAGAATTTCAAAATGATACGAACCATTTAATAATTATTTTATTAAACAATATTAGTAACTTATAAAATTTACCAGCGAAACATTGAGATTTAACATGCCGGCTCACGTACGCGGCGTGACACCTCGATATTACTATTATTAGGACGGGTTGAATATTATATGAATAATACATGAGCTTAGTCCCAACAGGCTAAATAACAAAATACTAACAAAGCGCTTTGAGCCAAAACCGGTTAAGAAATTCCCAACAACCGGTTAACATCTAACATCCAAACAATAAACGGGCATGACCTGATAACCAGATATTTACCTAAATCCAATGAGCATTCGAGATATATAATGAATGTTTAGAGATTACATGATGTCCAAAAATTATATAATTAATCGAACCGTTTACTCGTTTATCTCTAAATCGGCCAGACCGAACCAATGTTTAACAAACTCGCTTGAGCCCAAACTGTCTGAGCATCTTATATAATAATATTTAACAATAAAAAACTTACATTTTATAGGGTCAAGTTAAAATAAGAAATATGATTTTTGTAGGAAGGCTAAAAAGTAATCTAGATCATTAATTTTGAATTTGAAGGGTTTGGGAAAAAAATCACATAGATGTTGACTTTCTTTTCTCAAATGCAAGTCACATGTCAACCCCCTCCCCTATCGTTTTAAAACGTCCATAAATTTTTTATACGACATCATTTTTTAATAAAAAAAATCACCGTAATAACGAGCGTTTTTTTAATCTTAAATATGAGTATCATATTGTTATATAAAAATAAAAAAAACTAGTGGGTTTTTTTATATATTGTGTTATATGTATGACCATTGTGTTTTAAAAATTGTGTTTTACAAATTATGTTTTAATATAATTTTTAATGTTTTTTTTTCCATTGTGTTTTAAGTTTTAGCATTGTCTTTTTATTAGTAATTGTGTTTTAGTATGATGTTGTTTATATTGTGTTTTTCTTTCATTTTTTTTCATTGTTTTTTTTCACCATTTCATCTTCAATAACCATAACCACACATCCACACCAACCATAACCACCCCCACCATAAAAAAGCAGATGTTACAGTTGATTCCGGAAGCCACCTCCACCACGAACGACCATTGCCACCCACCGACAACACCTCTGTCAGCCGCTGACTGCCGTTCATCGTCCCTAAACCCTAATTAATCTTGGAAAAAAGTCGTTTTTTTCCGTTCACCTATGCTGTCGAGTTCACACGGCCAAATTGCTTGACAACGCAATCACCTTGCCGGAATCAACACAACGTTTTTCCAGCAAGTTGCAGGTCTCGTTTATTTCCGGCGAGGTGACCAATATGGATGGTGAACGGGAGGCTGGTTTAAGCAGTGATGGTGGCGGTGTCATCGGTGGTAAAGAGGTAGCGGTGGAGGAGGGATGAGGTGGAGTTGGTGGAGAGGGAAGTGAAGAGAGTGGAGCTCCGGCGATATAAGGCCATCACCGGCGGCAACGGTGGTTGTTTCTGAGGTCTAGCGGAAGGAGATGGGTGAAGATGGTGGATGGAAGTGGTTTTTGACCAAACTACCCTACTTCCTAGCCTTCCTAGGAAAATCAATTTTCCTATTTGAACCTAACCCATGTTTTATATATAAAATTTGGTTTCTTTATTCTATAAAATAAGTAGTTAAAGTTTAAAGAAATTTAGATAATATTATTTGATTTTATAAAGATCCTGAAAATTCTAATTACCCAATCCACTGCACCTCATTTCCTGGTACGCTCTCTTCTCTATTCCCTCTCTGATCTTGCAGCCAATTCACCCAATCAACATCATTACAAAATAATTAACCACTCATCCTTCATGCAAACATGTGAACCAATGAATCTTGCTTCCTCAACCCTATAAAATCTGATCCAATTACACCTTGTTTGCACTTTCATTCCTTTGAAATCTTTGCTGAGTTTGCTGCTGATTTGGTGTTGTTTTGCTGCTGTAATTAAATCCAAAACGGCCCAGCAGAAGCTGAAGGAAATCGGGTATCACAGGTGTCTATAACTTGCTCTCTCGCTTGATCTTTTTCTTTGCTGCCTGTTCTTAAAACCCGATAACCATAGCCCTTTAATCTTACCGTTTTTAATCTGAATCCATCCAGGAATCGAAGGTCAACCAGTTTATGAGAGCTTGCACATCCAAGGTATTAATTCGTTGTTTATGCTTATTACAAGTTAACAAATCCAAGCCTTGAACCCGTGTATTAACAGCCCAACCCATAACCTAATAACTACTTAATAAAATAAAGCTTAAAAATCGGTTACATCCTTGTAACCTAAACGGAACCGTAAACTAACCGGGATGTATGCAATCTTAACGCATACATAGTTCAGAGTATTAATGTGTCAAACTTGTATTATAGCAACCCTTCAAACTGTGGCCACTATCATGGCCAAACAGTTAATATTTTACATGTTACTTAGTTTGAAAACTAACCCAAGTTGCAACTATTGAAACTCTTGTAAGGCCCCGTTCTCGGTAACCCTACTTTGGTGTTGGATTTACTCATAAACACAGTTCTAAAATCAGAGTTAATTTAAACTTTCGCGGAATAATTTAAAACTTCAAACATCACATTACAAACATTCATTTTTGTCTTAACATACAAATTGTCTTTCCATTAACATTAATTAAAACAGTCATGACACTTCTTCGTAGATGCCAATCTCTTCCGTCCATGCCATGTGTCCCTCTTCAAGCCAGCTGCCTCAATCTATTTGCCTGCGTGCATACTAAAATTCAGCTACGCTGAGTGAGTTCTAGTTAATCGTTTAACATACTATACATTCATATCTTTACTCATACGCATCCGAAGATACGTATTCATACCTTATTTACTCTTACTTCTTTCATACAAACTTTATATACATGCACACACGCTTACATACTTTCTTTCATAAGGCCTTGTAATTTACCATATGCTATTCTATCTCTACCATCACAGATATTATTAGGGTCTGGTCCCTTCTGTCTCAGATATTATCAGGGTCTGGTCCCTTCTGTCTCAGATATTATCAGGGTGTCGTCCCTTCTGTCTCAGATATTGTCAGGGT
Organism: Bidens hawaiensis; assembly: GCF_021521415.1. Lineage (NCBI taxonomy): Eukaryota > Viridiplantae > Streptophyta > Magnoliopsida > Asterales > Asteraceae > Bidens > Bidens hawaiensis. The sequence goes on along the minus strand of NW_027495087.1, from coordinate 51,304 downwards.
CTGGTCCCTTCTGTCTCAAATATTTTTAGGGTCTGGTCCCTTCTGTCTCAGATATTATCAGGGTCTGGTCCCTTCTGTCTCAGATATTGTCAGGGTCTGGCCCCTTCTATCTCAGATATTTTTATGGTCTGGTCCCTTTGTCTCCAATAACTATACCTGTCACGTCACTCGATCACCCATTCATTTTCGTTCATGCATACTTTACATATCTTCTGGTCATGTATATACGTATATATACATATTCATTCGTATAAACATTCCATAATAACATTCAATATTTAGTCATACTTATGACATATTCATTCGTATAAACATTCCATAATAACATTCAATATTTAGTCATACTTATGACATATTCATTCGTATAAACATTCCATAATAACATTCAATACTTAGTCATACATATAACATACACATATCATTCACTTACCACTTAAGTTAAGTGTATTAACAACTATCACAAAGGAGTATGCACACAGCCCAAAAAACATAACGGATAAAGAGGGCTAGAAACTCACCTGAAGTCGGTTTCTCTCGCCGTTAATAGTAATGCCCTTTCTTTAGCTATGCACGGCTAACTGTATAACGCATTACGAGTGTCAAATATCCATTACTACTACTTCTTACATCTAAGTCAATAACACCCTCAACTAACGGGGGTCCGGGGGCAGCGCCCCTGTAGCGGGGTCTAGGGCAGCAGCCCCTAGCAGGGTCCAAGGGGCAACGCCCCTGGCTGGGGTTGAGCTACCAGGTCAGCTCCGAAAAATTTTATTTTCATTAACAGTCCTTTAACAAAAATGCATCAGAAAATGAATTTTATAAAATTTCGCATGGAAGAATTTTGCCTCGCATGAAACTGTTTCGCTTCGCATGAAACTGCTTCGCTTCGCATGGAAGCGTTTCGCTTCGCATGGCTGAGCGAAGCGAAATGCCTTCCTTTCTTCGTTTTTTTACCATTTTAAAGCCATTTTACTTCGTGGATCTTCCTCAGGACCTGATTTTACTCTTTCCCAACTTTCGACACATTCTGACCCCATGCACCTGATCCTGAACCCATCTCTCAAAGTCTAAACACCACCTTTTTATCACAAAGTGCACCTGAGAGGTTATAACTTACCAAGTTTATATTTTTCTTACATTTCACAACTCGATCTATCATTATATTTGTTTGCATGCCGATTCTAACCATAAAACTTAACAATTTTAAACTAAAACCCACCTTTTGCTTGCGGGTTCGAGTTCAGATCTTGACAACTCGAGGATCTGGACGTGATTCTTGTCAGTTGAAGGCACTTGAATCACCAAACTCTTCCTTAATTTAATCTTAGAATGGATTCGGGTCTTGAGAGAGTGGGTGTGTGTTTCTTAAGTGTGTGGGTGTTTGTGTGTTTTGAGAGGAAAGGGAAGAAAGAAAAGAAGTGGTCGGTTTATATATATAGGGGTTTCATGGGTCCCACCACTCACTCCCACTTCCAACTCTCAAATACGTAACACACGATTAATTTAACGACACACAACTATTAACAAGACTTTCTGTTATTAAATGCTTAACAAAAGTTGGACGTTACACCTCTGGAACTTTATCACATATTTTCCAGCAACTAGGTATCCTATTTTGTTTGTATAAAAGTATTTTGACGAAGCTATAATAGTATTATAGAAACCGCGCCTTAAAACACCCGGAAACGACACTTAAGTGGCATGTTTGATCAAGAACTGAACCCTATAGTCTAAGTACTGTTATGATATCATTTTAACAGCCCACAAATATTATTTTAAACATATAATCTGACCCGAACTTGTTTGATGTGAAAACATACATATTAAAACCGAACAAAGGCGCTAACAGGCCCAAACATACCAAAGCCACTATTAATGTTCCGAGCACCCGAATATCAGTATGAAACTTTTAATAAGTCATTTGAAATATATTATAATTTGTCCGGAACCGCTTTGTGGTGAGGAACTAGTTTTAATCAATAAACGTGGCTATGGGCATTCTTGGAAAAACAATATGACGGATATATAAATGAAACTACAAAACATAAAATATTGATTTTAAAACAGAAAGTTTTAAGTTAAACATTTTTATTTTGATCCCTGAACTTGGTATAAATCAGCCCTGAAAGATACCTATAAACCGAGAGTTAAAATGTCTTCCGAACCAACACTTTTGTAACTCGTTAACTACGAAACGAGCCCTGTGATGTAGTCTAAAAAATACATATTATTATTATATAAATATTCCTTACTATTTTGGATACTTTTGATCCAGGTTTTTATTGAATATTATTATTATTTGGTTCATATGTGAGTTTAATGGTTTCTACAGACTATGAGCTAAAATGGAGCATTTTGACTAAGCTTGTGACCTACGAATGACGAGTCAAGAATATTATATATTATACTAATTATTATAATTATCATAATTATATGTAGTATTTAAAAAGAAAAAAAAATAAAGAACCATATAAAGTTAACGTAGTATAATAATAATAATAATAATAATAATAATAATAATTACGTTTTGATGGTATAATTAACTTTGTTTTTTTCTTTTTGATTTAGGTTGGGCCCATATAAGTCCATAGAATTGGGTTTGGAAATAAATAGAAGGGAGGTCGGTTGATTGGAAGAAAAGATACACAGCAGCCGCCAGTTTATATTGATTGATGTACTTTGATTCGTAAAGGGGATTCACGAGAAAAAGAACAGAAAGGAAACAAAAAGGCAGCCACAAGAATTTTTATTTGACTTGGAGGACAAGTGATTGGTTATTATCTTGTGCCAGGCGAGCAAAAAGAAAAAAAGCAATTTGGAGCAAGTTAGCTAGCAGGGTGGCGTTTTATTCTTGTCCGCTGTTCACGGATTTTTGCTTGTTCACATATTTTTGACAAGCAAGCATAGAAGTATCTTCATTAATTTAAGCTACTAGGCACATAGGTCATTAATTTAACCAGACAGGCTGGTAGCTGAACTTATTTTTATTTCTTTTTCGATGAAACTTTTTACAATTATTTTGTTTATTGTTTTGAGCATGATTGTTGGTTAAAACCTTTTTAGTTGCCTAGGTTTGAATGAATATTTGTTGACTTTTGGTTTGCTTGTCGGTATTGAGTTATTTATGTTGGACTAATATTATTGTAACCAACTTATTGGTATTTGGAAAGATTAATATGCATACTTATTTTTAATTTACCTTTATTCAATCGTTCCATATGTGTCTTTGTGAAAGTATTTCATGTGTAGATGCATATTAAGTTACCTACTGTGTGTTCGTAACTAGTTTATGGTTTATAGTTGGCATATTCTATATGAACTATTGTTTGAGGGTTTAGAGATTTTAAGTGTTCTACCTATCTTGAGACCGGGAGGTAATAGATAGTTGGGGCTGTCTTGTTCATTAGGAGGTTTGGGTATAGATTACACGAGAGTGGATTTCCCTCTTATTGTCTTTTGATTTTTGTTATCCTAAGTCTTTTTGAGCATCTTTAGGTTACTCCTTACGTCCCTTACACTCTCGGATGTATTGTGATTAATAATACTGAGAGGTGATCTAGTCATTATAGTACTTTAATATTATTGGAGAGACTGAGAGGTAATCCAACCAACCGGTTTGCGTCATACGTCCCTTAGGTAATCCTTTTAGGTGACACCCAGAGAATGATCAGGGATCCACTAGGATGTCTAGGGTGTCGTATATTTAGATCCGGGTTCCATCGCAGTTTCCATAGCCGATAAGCATCCAAGATTCACAAATAGGATTTCAAGCCTAGGACTAGGAAACGCCTTTCTCATTATTGTTTTCGTGTAAGTCTTTAAGTTTTAATTTATTATTTTTCCTAGTTTAAAATTAGTTTAATTAATTATTAGTTTTAAATATAATAAATAAAAATCCAAAAATAATCTTTTTCTCAATTATTAGTTTAATTAGTTAATTGTCAAATAAGTAAAATCATTAAGTTTTAAGTCAGAGTCTAGTTTTAGGTGTCGCTAGTGTCCTTGGGGTTCGATATCCCAGACTTCATTAGGCTTTACTACATTCGATAGGTACACTTGCATGTCTAGTGGTCTAGCATTATGAGAGTCTAGGTTTATAAATTTAAAGCTAGAGTGTCTACATTAGGTTAATATTTTATAGACTACTTTTAGCACATCACCCTACAACCTAAATATTATCATAACATGTTTTGGCAGACCTAAATAAAATGTTTTGATGATATATAATCTGACTCGAAACCATCTTATATGAATCTTCGTTTTTAACCGAACCAGAACCCGAACGTGTCGAAACCGGCCCATACCCTTAACAGCAAAATTCATAGAATGTTAAAACAACTTATTTTTATGTATTAGCAAGTTCGAAGTTGTTTGATAACTAAAAATGAGTTTTGTTGAAAATATAACATAAAGGTGCTAACGGGCCCAACTGAACCGAAGCCATTCTTTGGGTTCCGAGCACCTAATATCAATATGTAATAATAGATAAGTCATTTACATGCATTCGAATAGATTCAAACTTGTTTTGGGGTGAAGAATGGATTTTTGATCAATAAGCGTTGTTAAGGGCATTTTTTGATTGAAAATAAGACAAATATAAAACTGATATTATGAAACAGAGAATATTGGTTTTTACAACAGAAACTTGTGATTTAAAATAGCCACATATACCTCTTAAACTATTTTGGGATTTGTGGGGTTAAATAGGAAAAAAAAACGTTTTAAGCAAAAACGATAGTTTTACCAAGAATCGAATTGTTTAAGAAAAACGGGCTGACCTAAGCCCAGACCTGTTTATAAAACGAATATATATATTTTGAAACTATAAAAAAAATCATATTGAGAGCAGCCCTAAAACCATGGTTGGATTTATAACTAATCGGTAACTCGTTTAAGTGTAAAGTAGCTTGAAAACAAACCCGAAAAGTGACCTTTTAACTGCTGTATATTTAAACTAATTTCTAGAAGTTAAACACACTTATTTAATTCATTAAACATGATATAAAACAGCCCCAAGAGATAACACTAAAACCGGATATTAAAAACCTTGTAAACCGTCACTTTTGTAACCCGTTTAATTGCGAACCTAACCCGGAAACCTAAGTGATATTATAACAACTTTTTACAACCCTAAACATGATATTATGATGACTTATAACCTGACCCGGAACTGTTTTACACGAATCATCGTTATTAAAACCGAACTAAGACTCGAAAGAGCCAAAACCTGGTCCGTTAACGAAAAATGCAGCCATGAGCATCTTTTTAAACCTACAAGATGCCAAAACAACCTATTTTTTTTATTATTATTATAACAGGTCCTAACTCGTTAAATGACGAAAAGTGAGTTTTTATTAAAAAGATAACGAAAGAGCATTTTTGGAAACCGGTTATTTCTCAAAAACTGAAAGTATAAGAACGTGTTTTTGAAACAGAGGCTTATGAGTTTAAATAGCTAGATAAAAGCTATGAAATGTTTTAAGGGAAAATGTATTTACAAAATGGGCCCGTTTGCAAGCTTAAACTCATTGTTTCGTTTAAAACCAACAACGAGCTGACTATAAAAGACTAAACTACTTCAAAAATACAAAATGGATATTTTTCCATAAGGGATATTCAAATTACTTTATTATAACTTTATAAATCATTTTCAATATTTACAACACTCCTTTGTATAGAAATAGCGTTTAAACGCGAGTTACGGTAAAAACCACATAAACTGAATAAGCATCTTGAAAAATACAAAGCTATGGAGTTTTTGAATTCTAACAGTAAGCATAAGTTAATACAACCATAATTTGAGTGTTTACTTATTTGACCAAAATTAACTAAGTCTTTAACCCGATTTTTGCCGAAACAAGCGCTAAACGAAAGTGCGGGGACTAAGACCGTACAAACCAGAATTTCTGAAATATCGGACCTACAAATAACTTATTTTAATAACATGTATAGTTCTGGAAAATAAGAAGTTTAGATTTCCAAAGTATTCACTTATATAAACTATTCTTTCAAGACATATCATTAAAAACCGACAACACCGGTGACAACCGATATTGTTAACTTTTCTAATCCCATGACCTTATATTTCAAACAAAAATTATAATGCTACTGTCATAATAAATTGTATAGCTTTGATTTTCATACGGTAACCCGAAACCAAAACGAAAACCCGAACTTCCCAAAAATGGAAACTTTATCAAAACCTGGCTAACCAAGGTAAATAAAACTCCAGGAAGTTGAATTATATATCTAAACACAAAACACCAATCGTATTAAGTTATTTAAGTATAAACTTCCCATAAAAGGAATCTTTATTCATCGGGAACCAAACGCATTGGCCAACACTTAAAATTAACTAGTACGCAATACCAATAGCGAATTTTATATTGTTCTTCGATAACTTATTTTTGATTAATATAGGCGTACTTGGTGGTTCGTAGCGTAGTTGCAAGCTCATAGATTGTCTTTCATTTACACATATTGCATACGGACTGAGGTGAGTTTCGTGCTGCCCCTTTTACTTAAACTTTTGGGCTGAATACATGTTGTGATTTACTTATGGTGTGATGTTTATCAAAAACTGTTTCTACCATGTTTTTGTCCCACTTTAAATTACGCAATCATTAACTCAGGGAGTGAGCCTGTGGCTCGTATGAGTAGTACTATTTGGGAGACCCCCACGCACAGTGACCCCATGTCGGGTAAACCATACTGAGGTCGGACCGTTGTGGCATATGGCCTAACGTTTGGATTATTGCTTGGCAGAGTAATAATCGGGGACGGATGCCGTTCGGTTGTAAGTCGAGGGGAGGCTTATGATCGAATGCATGATTGATTGATGTGCACCATGTTTTATACTTACATACACGCAAACTTGCGCGCTATTATAAATTAACTCTTTTATGTGTATGTGAGCTAACTCACGAACTCACCAACTTTTTAGTTGACGCTTTTTAGCATGTATTCAGGTACCCCATGGATAGCGATTCGGGTTAGCATTATAATGAGCATGCTTAAGGGTAGAGGTGTATGCCAAACAAGAACAATGAAGATTAGATGTCAAGAAGATTATTAGAACCTAACATGGGATTGCGGCAGTGTCAGAGAAGAGATTTTAGTATAGTTACACTTGTCTTAAATACATAGTACAAATGTTGTAAACTTATTTTTATCAATAATATTCTGCTAATTACATTTGGTACTAATTTGTCTATGAAAAGCTCAGGACCCCATGACAGGGTGTGACAAACATGCAAGTGTTTAGATTGGTCTTCGAGGGTGGTGCATTGAACACACTCATATTCTCTCTCACACACACAAGAAGCAAATAGAAAACTCTCTCTTCTTCTCTTGATTTCGGCCAACATAGAGGAAAAGAAGAAGGAGTTTTGAAGTGGATCTCAAATCCTAGCAACACAAGGTGTTTTGTTGGAAGCTTGACGGGTATACAAGCTTGGGGCTCTTCTCCTTTGAAGACTAGCCATTCAACCGTCCTCTTCATCTATCCTAGCTTCTTCAATATTACATGAACACCCTGGTTGTTTATGTTGGTAAGAATGTAGTTTTTGTAAATGGATCCGGGTTTTGGGTTTTACATATAAAATTAGTTTTATATTCATCTAAGTAACAAGATATAAAAATTATTTATCCGCTGCGTTTTTCATATATATGAGGTTATATGACTTTGATAATATTGTTAAAACCTAACAATAGGAATTTTAATTTTATACAAAAACAATTAAAAGAAATTATTTGGATCGTTTGATATTTTAATGCTTAATATATAGGAATCTAATGTTTGATATTTTAATGTCTAGCATATAAAAAAATTAATGTTTGATATATAGGAATTTAATGTTTGATATTTTAATGTTTAATACATACACATATATATATATAAAGTTATTGGTTTATATAGGAATTATTAATTTATAAATATGAAAACAATTAAAAATATTTAATTGGAGGGTTTCATTTCGGGATTAGAAATTTAAATATGCAATGAGCTAGTGATAAGGGAGAGACCTGGTGTTTCATATGACCTCATGCCCATCATTTACTTTCAGCGGCATGGGGTGATGATGGAAGACTAGTTAAGTAGGTAACGTTCACTAGTTGGATCATTAAACTGAACAAGTTTTATGCCACTGCAATGCTTTGCTTTTGGGCAAGTGTTCACAGGTGTTGGCATTGGGTGAGCGTTTTCCCCTAATCGAATGACGAGTGTATCCTATTATCCTAATGTGGTGAATTTAACTAGTAGCCCATTTGAATGATTCATTGACTGTTAAAAAAATAAAACAAAACAAAAAACTAATCTTCCTGATTTGAAACAATTAATAACATCAGCTTGATAATTTTTTTTTAACAGTTTGCAAGGATTTTAACTCAAAACTCACATTTGTCTAGTGGAACACCATACCACTGGACCGGTAGATCATGTGTAACATTTGTTTGATATTTAGAATACCATTGAATCAGGCACAACATGTTCCATCCTTTGGAAAACATAGTCAAAATGTCAACATATTTAAGTATATTGGCACAATGTTGTTGATTCAAGCAGGCGTGGTGAAATCTTGTCAGCTTTACAAATACACAATATAGAAAAATCTGTTTTAATAATAGATTATTTGCTTATATTTTAACACATATATCTAAGGTAAAATGCATGATAACTAGAAACTCAACATTGTATGATAAATTATAGAGTACGATCAACAATCTTCTTTATTAAAGATAGAAGTCTATTTATAACCATACAAGGATCATAGATAAGTAATAAGTTACATATATTTTCACGATAATTAGTAAAAACTTGTTTACATGTTAATTAAAACAACAAATGATTTCCATAAGTAATCATGCTTATCTAATGAAATAAGTATGCATGAGTTGGTGATAATTTTTGTGAAATTCCATTATATATGGGAGATGTATAACAAAAATCGGGTTCATTGATTGAGAAGCTGGGTTGAACACAACATGCATAAATTGATGATAATTATTGTAGTAACAAGGGAATGCAAGTTTTGAAGCTTGGTAGAGCAAATGATAATTAATATTGTTGGTTGTAGTGAATGTGTACACAATATTTCCACAACAGTAGGCTATATTAACTTTGCTTACCAAGGGCATTCTAGTAATTAGTTATAATATATGTTTTGGATATTTGGTCTTGGGTTTGTTTGGGTCGGGCATGGTTTTAGAGGTGAAATGAAAATAAAGGTCTAGATTTTTGTTTCGGGTTTTCGGTTACGGGTTAGTTTCAGATTGGGGTGTTTTTGTTAAGGTTTGCCGGGTTCTTATGTATAAGATTGTGGTTTTATTCGTGTTATTCTAATTTTATTTGTTTTTAGTTTGGCAAGAATCGGGATTTGCTACGGTCGCGGAGGTCGATGATATGATAATGCGAGTAATGCCGCCGCTCTCTTATAGATTGCTTAAAGACCTCCCACCTTAAGTTAGATTTATATATTTTCGATATTGTTGAATTTGGAAATTTGTATAGTTTTTATGTTGTTGAATTTGGAATATGTGTATGATTTTGGTAATATTAACATGCAATAGTTTTTGTTTCATAATTTTGTTAATGAAATGAAGCATTATTTTAGTAATATTAGCGTGCAGCAGATTTTGATATTATTAGATGTCCAGCTAAAAGTGAAATGAATAATAATATTTAAATGGCCAATCAATTGGTAAAGTAAAAAGCGGTTCTTATTTGAAAACCGGCTTTAAATATAGAGATTTTTATATATTTCTTCTTTCTAAACAAGAAAAATTACATATTTGCCTAAAATACAAGTTTTTAAATCAAAATGTATAATGCTCTTTAAGCATGGTTTGAGGAAATATGTAATTTCAAAGTTTAGGAAGGGGAAATATGTAAATGCCCCTTAAATATAATGAAAATTCAAGAACCGCTCTAAAGAGACCCTAAATATCAATTAACATTGACACGGTATAAAGCAGTTCCAAACTGCTTCAAAGCAAACTTATTACCGCTTCTAAGATAGCATTATTGTACTAGTGAAATAAAATGTGAACTCATCAATATCAAATTCCGCTTAAGCAGGGAATAATTAGTAGGCCTACGAACGAATCGAACGTTCGGTGAACTGTTCGTGAACCGTTTGGCGGGAAGTTCGTTTATTTAATAAACGAACGAACATGAACAAAAAATTTGTGTTCGTTTAATTAAACGAACGAACATGAACACATGTTCCATTCGTTCATTTATGTTCATGAACGTCCGTTTATGTCTGTTTATTTATGTTCGTTTATGTATTAATATAAAATAATTAAATATTATCTAGATAGGCCATCTGCTTTAAGGGATTTATATTTGTTAATTTGTGCTAATTTAAGTGTTTTCATTTAAGTTCGTTTATGTTTGTTTGTGTTCATTTACATTTGTTCATGTATGTTCGTTTATCTTTGTTCAGTTATGTTCGTTTAGATTTTAAACAAACGAACAGAAATGTCCATTTTTAAATAAACAAACGTGAACATAAATATTTGTTCGATTAAGTGTCTTTGTTATTTTTAAGTTAAATGAACGAACACGAACATGCCCTTGTTCGTGTTCATTCAATTCGTTTACAGGCTTTCATTATTCTAATTAATGAATACATCAGTTTTAATCTCTAGGCTCTGTCGATTTTATTTGTGTTCGTTTATGTTCGTGAACACGTTAATTTCCTTAATGAACGAACATGAACATAAAATCTCGTTCGGTAAGTGTTCGTGAACCGTTTGCGAACACATTATAACGAACATGAACAAGGCCTTGTTCGTGTTCGTTCAGTTCGTTTACAGCCCTAATAATTAGTCTGATTATCATTAAATTAAAGAAATTTAGTTTGTATTATTGTTAAGTTGTCGGCCTAATCAACCCAAAATTGATGGAACTAATAAAAGTTATAAATACTAAAGTTTAATTTCATCTTTTAGGTTTGCCCGTTTTTAACTTCTTGAGTACCAAAGCCATATTTTTTTGTCTTTTCAAGTCATGTTGCTTTCAACTTTTAACCATGTTCGTCTATTTCACTAACTTGGTTAGGTTTTCAATTAGATCTTCATGAAAAGGCCAGAATACCCTTGTTTATTTAAAAAACTACTCTTTAAAGAAAACAAATAAAAATTACTCTCAACTATCTTTGCTCACCTGCAATATTCCAACAACAAAATCTTCAAATCATAAATAATATACGTTATTAATCAGCCCAAGAAACTCATAAAAATCCTCTAAATATGTGAGAATAGGTATGATGGCATTGAAAGCGAAATGTGAGTGTGAGATGAATAGGTATGCTTAATGGCAATGTAACATGATGATTAGCTTGCATGTAGAAATAATAGGTTCTCTACATTGTTGATTGTGTAATAAGTGCATAATGATTAAATTTTTTATCAAGAGTTTGTATCATATGCGGTACAAGTATTTATCGAAAGGCTATTTTTTAAAATAAGAATTTTGAAAATTTTAACATTAAAATTTACAATAATAATTCTTTGGACTTATGACTGGAATGCCCTTTTACTTGAAAAATCTAACAAATACGTGAAACAGACGAAAAAGATAAAAGTTGGATTTGATAGGCCACCAAAATCCAAAAGAAAAAAAAAACGGTTTTGGTACTAACTAGTTAAAATAGCCAAACCTGGATCTTGGATGAAAACCGAATTTAACTCTCACTAAAATTATTGTCATTAACTATTATTATTATTATTATTATTATTATTATTATATTAACACCCAATTTTAGAACTATCAGCAAATATGCTCCTACCAAAACTGCACTGACAAATTACACACTCCGTTTCTTGACGAGCAAGCACCAAAATATTTTAAATATATATATAAATAAAACTTTTAAAAGCTTTCTGGTTGTTCCTTATATTTTTTCAAGCCACTAGATTGCTTTATTTGTAAATGGAAAATTGGCTTCATATAATCCTAACTATGCTCGATTAGCAAATATAAGTCCCAGGTATTGAAATGGCAAAAAATAATCCCAACTACGTACGTGGGTGCAAAATTATCGGAAACTTAACCGGCCGCCAGTTTTTTGTGACGTGGCCGCTAGGTTCTCTATTAACCTTCTGAGGGGGCCGCTGAGTTGTCTCTAATGGAAGTGATATGTACATAACACAACCATCCCTAATTTTCAAATTAAGCCATTTTCATCAATGATTCCTTTAGATTTTGATACATAAAGGTGAGCAATGATTGATAATGGATCGATGATGATGGAGATGTACATCGATGACCGGTAATTAGCAGGTGAATGGTTGGTGGGAGGGATGAATGACGGAACATGGGAGGGGCTCCGGTGCAGATCGTCGGAGAAGAAAGTTGGGTCACAGGCGGTGGAGGAGATGTGGTTGTCGGTGGTGGAGACTGGGTTGAGGATGTTACTATCTTCACTCTTGAAAGTAAAAAAAAACCCTAATTTTCAAATTAAGCCATTTTTATCAGTGATTCCCTTAGATTTTGATACAGAAAGATGAGCAATTATGGATAATGGGTCAATAATGATGGAGATGTACATCGATGATTGGTAATTGGCTGGTGAATGGTTGGTTGGAGGGATGAACGACGGAACAGGGGAGGGGTGATCATCGGATAAGAATTGGGTCACATGCGATGGAGGAGATGGTGGTTGTCGGTGGTGGAGATGGTGGTTGTTGATTTTCGTGACTGGTGGTGGTGAAGACTTATATTCCCTCCATTAATTATTCCATCATCGTCCACGTAATCTGGTTAAGAGACAACTCATTGTCCCGTCAGCTGGTTAAAAGACAAGTCAGCTGTCACGCCATAAAAAACTAACGGTTGGTTAAGTTTCCGTTAATTTTACACCCACATGCTTAGTTAGGATTATTTTTTGTCATTTCAATAGCTGGGACTTATATTTACCAATCGAGCATAGTTAGGATTATATGAAGGCGATCCTTTGTAAGTGGATGCTTCTCATGCATTTAACCCAACTACCATCTTTTGTTTCGCTGTCGGTTTCAACTAACGAATTCGCTAATAACGATCTCACCTTTTATCATATTTGTTCCCAACAATCCGCAACTAAAAAAATGCAAAACCATTATTTGCATATTGTCACACCCCGACCATGACGGAAACGTCGGGGCGCAACCGATTGTTCATCGCACACGACACTATTAAGTGACAATATTTAATCAACTCATTTAAACTCACGAACACAAATGAACAAAAATAAAATCGACAGAGCCTAGAGATTGAGATCGATGTATTTATCAATGTGAATAATGAAGGCCTGTAAATGAATCGAATGAACACGAACAAGGGAATGTTTGTGTTCGTTCATTTAACTTTAAAAGAACACGGATACTTAATCGAACAAATATTTATGTTCATGTTCGTTTATTTAAAAAGGGTCATTTGTGCTCACTTGTTTAAAATCTAAACGAACATAACTGAACAAAGAGAAACGAACATACATAAACAAATGTAAACGAACACAAATAAACATAAACGAACTTAAATGAACACAAATTAACAAATATAAAACATTTAAGTAGATGACCTATCTTGATAATATTTAGTTATTTTCTATTAATACATAAACGAACATAAATAAACAGACATAAACGGACATCAATAAACGAACGTTCATGAACATAAATGAACGAACGGAACACGTATTCATGTTCGTTCGTTTAATTAAACGAACACAAATTTTTTGTTCATGTTCATTCATTTATTAAATAAACGAACATTAAAGAACTTCCCGCCAAACGATTCTAGATAGTTCAACAAACGTTCGGTTCGTTTACAGGCCTAAGCGCAATAAGCTTTTCTTAAATATAATAATTCTTCATAATTTTCCTTGTTTCAAAGTTAACCAAGCCTGGCTACGAGAAGACTCACTTGCGAACAACAGAACAGAGGCTACAAGCCAACCTACAGAGTCAAGCTTTAGGTTCCATCTTCAAGATCCACCCGCCAAAAAGGTCTCAACTTTAATTTAAATTAAACTAAATCTCCTTCAATTCCCACCAAATTCGATGGACACCAAGAAACGACCCTTTGAGGATACCATCGAATCGAATTCAGCTAATAGTAAGAAGGTCCGATCGGTGGCGGAGATGGTGCTGGTGTTGTCGGCAATGGGGAAAATGAGGGCTGGTGGGAAGCCCACGGCGGTGGAGGTGAACATGATGACCAAAGCCAGGGGGGAATTGGCCGGGATTTGTAACGAGTTTGCCCCGAAAGATGTTTTTCCGAGGGATGCGTTTCGGATGCTTATTGAGGATCTAGGGTTTAATGGGAAATTGGGTCACAACATGTCAATTGCTCACAGGCTACAGCTTACAAAGGAAAAGGTAATCTTTAGGCTTTGCTGCAAATTATTATTAATCAGTCAGTGTTGTAGAACTAGTTTGGTGGGGTATAACAATTTGGATTAATCAGATTGGAATTTTATATGTGATTTTCATTTTGTGTCTCTTTTTACACCCTTACACATTCTAGTGTGTTTTCTTGACATCGACCGTCCTTTCCTTTCTTGCATGTTCTTTTAGACAAAGTCCGAGCCACCAATTTTATATGTTTACTTATTAAGATTCAAGATATTGTTTTCTTTATGATGAGTGTTTTCAATAGGTGTGTGTGTATGGAGTTTGGCAATGGGAGAGGAGGAGCCATGGCTTTCGGCAACAATGTTCATCGGAAGTATTAAATGGATATTAATGTCGAGAAGGTTAAGAAGTTTATCACTTTCAGCCTGTGAAAAACTGGATGAATGGTATTTCTTTGTTCTTTAAATCTTCACAAAGATTGTATCTAACTCTAGTTAAGTTATGGCTAAGCATCCATTCTAAATTGTATGTGTTATATATATCTCACAAAACATACATATCTAGAGTTAGATACATATCTATGTGAAGATATAAAGAACAAAGAAATGCGTACCGATCATCCAGTTTTTCACAAGCTGAAAGTGATAACCGGTTCTGTAAACTTGCTTAACCTTCTCGGCATTAATGTTCGTTTGATACTTGAGATGAACGTTGTTTTCGAATGCCAATTTTCTCTCCCATGGAAGTTGTTCGACAGAGATACTAACGATGACAAACTCCATTCACACCTATTGAAAACCTTCATCATAAAGAAAACAATATCTTGAATCTTAATAAGTAAACTATAAATTGTTGGCTAGGACTTTGTCTACAAGAATACGCAAGAAAGGAAAAGGGTGGTTGATGACAAGATGAGTTAGATTAAAGAGAAAACACACACTAGAATGTGTAAGGGTATAAAAAGAGACAGAAAATGAAAAGTACATATAAAATTCCAGTCTTGTAATTTTATATTTAATTTTTCAAAATTATGTACATATATACAAAATTTTTATAAAGATTTTGACCGAGATTTGACTGGTACCGAATTTACGGCCCGATAAGGTGAAATCGAATCTGTAGCCCTCCGCTTTCGGATAATCAGCTATTATCGTGATTTTTACAACACTGATATTCAGTTTTTGTGAATTTTTGCATATTGCCAAAATTTTTCATATCTCTCATCTGTTTTACATATGAACCTTATTTTTGACCAAGAACTACATGAGGTGCCTTTTTTAAAAACGAGCTTCTATATATATCAAGAGTTTGTTAACTTTGTGGCTTACTTTGCTATTTAGATGGAAAAATCTGAGGTGTTTCCAATACATTCTGCTACTTCTACACCGCCCGATTCTTCTAGAAGCTTCCAGAACAATTCATCTGCAGCTCATGCTTCCCCAATTTCTAATTCTAGAACTTTACCATATCAACTGCCTACAAGTGAAGTAAGACCTGTGGGGTCCACTGTTTTAACCAGCAGCAAAGGTTTTTAACTTATATATTTTATATCAGTTGATTATAACTTTATTTTCTTACTATATTAATTGATTATAAATACAACTCTTTCATAATTGCAGCAAATTCGGTTGCAGATCACAAACCATCACATGCTCCATCACGGTCGACACAATCTCAATCCGTTTCGTCTAATAACAATACTGGATTATTAAACGTGACAAACATAAATCATCATAAGCAACATCAAATGAACCTTGCTGTTAACACACACAATGAAATTGCTAAAATTGTTCAGAAAGTTTTACATACGCACGCACCAGGTCAGCGCACGTGGACCCCACCTTCACGAGACTACATGAACAAGCCGTTGACTTGTCAAACATGCAAAAGTATGATTAACGAGGTGGATAATGTAATTATTTGTGATGCGTGTGAAAAGGGGTATCATTTAAGATGTCTGCAATGCAACCCTAAATCGGTTTTTGGTGACGAGTGTCGCGAATGGCATTGTGATAAGTGTTTGGCAATCAGTAATGGGAAACCATTGCCCCTGAAGTACGGTCGCGTTATGAGAAATGTGAATATGCCAAAAAGATCTGCCAGCTCAGCAGGAGGTCAACCGTGTTTGGACAAGACAGTGGCATCATCGGATGAGAATTGCAATCAGCGGCTGATGTCAGCGAATGGTCAAGACATGGATGTTTGTTCAAAGACGGTAACTCAAAATGGTGATAATGGGAAGAACGAGGAAGTAACTGACAGGGGTAATATGGTCAAAACAAGTGAAATCTGTGCTACGGTTAAGGAGAATGATGCTGAATGGGTGGGCGGTGTAATAAATGAAATTGACGGGAAAATGTATTACGGGTCTTGTTGCGTAAGTGGGACCACGTTTAATCTTCAGGATTATGCTTTATTCTGCTTTACTGGCAACAATCTTATGCCAAATAAACTACAAGTAAGTAGATGGTTTGAAACTCAATTCGACTAACCAACTCGGTTTTCAGTTATGCAAATTCTAAATTTGGTTCTAACCGATAAACCGACATAAGTCACATAACAGTTTTTATGAAACTGTCGTATATGATAATGATATATCCTGCACTTTACAAAGTTTTCTTTGTCAACCTTATGTTTCTAAATCGTAACTAAGTTTTTTAAACCAACATAATTAAACTTTGTAGAAGACTATAAGGTAGTTACATAATGAAAAAATTATACCAAATTAGCTTATCTTTATGTATTAATTAATTAAACTAGTTACTTAATAAAATGTTATACCAAGTTAACTTATCTTTATATATTACAGGTGGATAATAAAAACACTAAAGAAATAACTTATTTAAAAAAATATATTTTTTTTATCTAAAAATATCAAATCGGGGTTGAATTCTGTGTACTCGTCATTTCGATTATATATATGTAGTTTTGCAGTTTGTTTTACTTGTATTTGTCACACTTTTCTCCCATCACTTGCATATTGGAGCAATTTTGCTGCTTTATTTCTCTATAGCTTTACATAAATTTATACGGCTTTGACTGCAGAGCATGTGGGAGGATAATAAGACAAATAAGAAATGGGTTACTGTGACTCGCTGTTTCTTTCCTGATGATTTACCTGAGGGTATTGGTCGTCCTTGTGCTCCCGAAAGCAATGAGGTATTTTTCTTGAATTTTATAAATAATTAATAGGATGATTACAGAAACTATATTATGACAAATAAACTATTTTTTCGGGTTTTTTTAGGTATATGAATCCAACCATGAAACAACAATACCAGCTGGACTGATTCATGGTCCATGTCGAGTTCTTCCTCCACGCAAGCTTAGTGAAGAAAAAGAGGTTCAACCTCATTCACCGACAGAAAGCTTTAACAAGTCAGAACAGTTTTTTCTCTGCAAGTGCGTCTCTCACCTTATAAAAAACATTTTGTAGAATTAGATTAGTTATAACAGTAAGGATCACAACGCTTTGTTAATCACGTTCTTGCAGATGGTTTTATGATGAGAAAAAACATCTGTTTCGAGATGTTACGTGTTAGCAGGCAGCTCGATAACCGCATCTTAGGAATCTTTTTCTTTATCTTGCAGTGGCGCTCAAGATTCTCCTTTTGCAGGTACACTTTTTTGAATCTTTTACGGGATTAAATATTAATGCACCAAATATGATTACAATAACTGCATTATTACAAATAACTTGACTTCGTTTAATAACTCAATTTATTTTTATCGTCTTATGCCTTTGAATACACTTAGGTTGACTTTCAATCCGTCAAACTCATTTGCCTTTGAAATATAACCCAAAACTGACACGCTTATTCCATGTTATAAGTTGCTGTGGATTGTGTACTAAACTACTAATACTGTTGCATTTTTTTGTTTTGGTTGAAGGTCTGATTGTAAGATGTGAAGCAGGAATTATATTTTTGAGCTGCATAGGTATCTGATTGTAATGATTTCAACGATATGCGTAGAACTTAAATACAAATTACGGCTCCCAAAAGGGCATGTATTAGATTTTGAGTTGCTGTTTGTTTGCATGTTAATGAGTCTGATATGATGTTTTTAAAAGATTGTGACGTCTGAATGGCAAAATACCATTAAATTAAACTAAGGTTGTTATTGGGTAAAAGCGGGTTCTGCTCAGAATGGGTGGGTCGGTTTGTGTTGTGTAACGGTCAATGAGTTCGGGTCAATAGATGCTTTTAAAAAAATTCAATCACTTTCGGGTTAAAACAAATGAACTCAGGTTGAAAAGAATTTTAGAGAAGGAAAAACATATCAACATCAGCATCATCGTAGTTGGTGAATCCCATCAATAGTATAAACAGAAAAGGTAATAAATGGTTCAAAATGATTACGTGTTACATTCTTTACGGTGACCAATGGTTGATGGGTAGAAATGGTGATGCTGATGTTTAGGTGGTGGCGTCGACAGTGTAGGCAGTGGCGGATCTAAAACATAATTTCAGAGGTAGTATAAAATTTTTTAGCCGTACATTAAGAAAAAAATTTTACCTGTTTCGTGAGGACGGAGTTTGATTACGCGTTCATAGAAACCCGTTCGCAATAGATTCACCGATCTGCATGCATTCATTAGTTTGGTTTGCTACCGTGTTGTACGCCAGCTGACGGATGGCGTATGTGCATTTATTGATGTGGAAAGACCTTTTCATTCAACATTATCTACTTCTTGTTGAAAGTATGGATGGTTTGCTGACAAATCGTTCACAATTCTCATGAATAGTTGACGGTGCATCTGGAACCGACGTCTAAAGTAGCTATTTGGGAACACTGGATTTTCAGAGAATCGTTCCATAGACGAGTGTTACCATCTTAACGACCCCTGTTTATTTCTTTGTGTTTACTCCTTCCATGTCCAACTTGAACCTTGTTGCTTCCACAACAAATACATTTTTTCAGCGTTATTGGACATCAACACCTCGTAAAAACTTGTGGCGACTTAATTATTTGGGATTTGATCGTAGGAGGAATAACAAGAGGTGGACACGGAGATTGTAGGGCTTTATCATCGCCGTAACTTATTGTTATTTTAGAGAGATGTATTGTGATTTTTTTAAGAGAATTATAGTTGAATTTGAAATAGGGTGAAGTGTGTATTTATAGGATTTGTTTGGTTTTAAAATTAAGAATATTTATTTTTTTTACAGCAATTAGGCTTAGTTTTTTAATTTAAATATTATATTTTTAAAATGACTATTGGTGTGATATTCGTCAATTTTTGATTCGTTTTTGTATTTGTAAACCCGACCCGATGGGTCGTTTCGATGTATTATCATTAATAAAAGTATTCCCGACATTTAATATTCAACGTTCGTTCATTTGTTACTATGTTCAATATATTTATGAAATCCCGTACTTTATCGTTAATCGAGCCGTACGGGTTAAAAACGCGTAAATAATCCAAAACCGAGAACTATATAATTCGATTATAAAGTTTAGGATTAAAAGTGTAAAACTTGAAAACTATAATTAGCTTAAAAAGTATTTAAATTACCATTTAAATGTTTCTTAAACTTCAGGGACTAATAGTGTAAATAATATTTAAATTATATTATTAATATATAAAACAAACCCTACCCCGCCCCCCTCCTCCCTGCCGTTTTTCCGGCCACCGTCACCGGCGACGGCGCGTGGATTCTGGCTAGCCCAAATCACCTTTTTTAACGCGTTTTAAACCCGGGTAAATATACCAAAACGATTCTCCGACGATATTAAACACTAACCGACTAATTAATTGTGATTTCTTGCCGTAAAACACCCCGTAATCGTCGCCGATTTCACGGGATTCACCATTAATGCGATAATCACGTACACGCTTCTCCTACTAGTAATAGGATCCTTACACTCGACACAACTCGCTCACACTTCTCAATCCCCCTCTAATACACCGATTTGTCTGTAACTGGGAGTTCTATTTCTGTTTTTCCGGCAACTGGGTTTCGGTCAAAACAAAACCTTATAAGGTAATTAATACATGCTTGTTAATGTCATTACACCAATAAACAAAACCCCTAATCTAATTGTAACAAACACGGAACAGAAACCCCAATTGAAAAAATTAGGGTTTATGTCCTTATAGATGAAGAAGATGAAGTTGAATATGTGTTTAAAATAAACTGCTTTCATAATTTCAATGAATTGCTTCCTAGCCCAACTAGTTAACTCGTTTGCATCGTAAACATGAGACCCGGGTCAAGCGCGATTTTTTTGATATAACCTGTTTAGTTTTATTATTATTAATAATTAAAACCATTAAAATCTGTTAATATATATATATATATATATATATAACTGTGTTTCAAACGAATATGAAGCTTAGAGCAACTGGTAACACATGGAACTTATAACGTGGAGACCCGGGTTCGAACACGGTCACAACCGATTTTTGTAATTAATTTTTGAACCATTTCTTAACCATTTTTAATCATTTAAAAATCAAAATAAAATTATAGAAACTGTTTTAAATTAAATAAAAATTATGTAAATTAACTATAAAATATATCTCACCATTTTACATGTAAAAAATCAAGTTTCTCGTTTTCGTAAGTTGTTATTATAAATTGCTTATTAAACGTAACGTAAACTTTAATTTCCTAAATATCGCCTCGTTAAAACCATAACTTTATTTTCGACTTATAAACAATGGTTCAAGTATTTCGGAAGTATAAACTTCGTTTTCTCGCCATTAGAACGCTTAAAACCATAGTAATAATCGATTTCCGTTAAAACATAAATAATAATTTAATAATCAAAGAGCCATAAAATTTGTAATGAATTATAATATATTAATAACTAACTTCTAAAATTATTCTTGCTATTAATCAACCCTAGACTCCTGATAGAATAGTCATTAAAAGTTGTGTTTATTTCTTATTTATAGTTCGTACGGATTGATCGCTTCGGTTTCCCTTAACACTTTCAAGTTATTCTTATTTCTCTTACTTCAATTACTAAGATGAGTTTTTCACCATCCCTTTTTAATGTTTTTATTGTTTTGGGGTAGCATATGTATCCTTATAAAAATTTAAGTATTGTTTCTTCTATTACAAAACTACAATTCGTATATGGACTTGTGTGTTACATGTATTACTTGCATGAACATTACTTGCACGTTGGGAAGCCTCATTAAGTATGATCATACGCCCCCTTTGCACTCCGGTCCATTTGTATTGAGTGGAAAAGGGCCTCATTATCCAAGTACGTTGGTTGTTACCAATTGCAAAGGACCTTACTTGCGCGATTACCCAAGTACGTTGGTTGTTACCAACTGGAAAGGACTTACTTGCTTGTTTATCACTTGTCCATGAGTTGTACGGTTTTTATGTATGTATTTAAAACTGTGGAAACTCACCGGCTATTTATAGCTGACTTTATTTTATACATATGTTACAGGTACCGTGATTAGAGGATGAAGGACTAAAAGACGCTTAGCATACCTAGGTTATTTAATAAACGAGACATTGTTATGATTATGTTTTGATTTGAACTTGTGTTGTGATTTGTTAAACTTGTGTACTTGGCAATTTAATGAATTAATGTTATTATGGTCACTTAATAGTGCCACGTGTGTTTGAGCAATCTGTACGTCACACTCGGGCGTTTCCGCTTAAGCCGGGGTGTTACAGTTGGAAGGGCTTTTTTTTTTCAAATTGATTTTTTTAAAATGGTGTGGAGTCCGTGGGTAGGTCTTTGTCACAAACCCAAGTTCGCAAACTTTGGGCCACAGCACACTCCACCACCTTGCTCGTCCATTCGCTCCACATTTTTTAATGGTCTGTATCACTAACGAGCCAACTAACTCACCAAGTCATCTACATTCTCCGAGCATGGAACCGTGGGTACTACACTGACACGTCCCCGTAGGAAAGTTTGTACATAAGTCCCGATCCGGAGCACCCTTAGAAGAAAACTCATCATATGTGAGAGAATCCTTGCCCAACCAGGGATATACATATATTTTATAAGCGAATTTGAGCCCAAATTGTCAAATACAGCAAAGTAACATACATAAAACAAAAAAAAAATGTGGTGAACCAAAAAAAATTCGTCCGATATCGACATTGTAGTTATAATAATAACAAAAAAAATATTTTAAACCAAAAAATAACCGAACCATAAGTATAACCTTTTGCTCAATACTAGAATCGATAATTGAAACGTAGCATTTAAGGCTGCATTAATCCAGGATACACGACCGAAGGCATTGTTGTGTTTCCAAACTTTACCTTCAACAAGTGTAGACTTTTCTATTTTCTTTTTTTACCGATCACGAATCGTGTGTATTTCTTGTAAGACTGAGAGTAATAAAAAGATCAAATCGCACAATCTCTGTAATAGGTAAATGCCTCTTTTTCTCCTGAAGTTGTCGAATTATTCATAATAAGATACTGGCTACAGTTAAAAAGGTTTTATCAATAAAAATATCCATTTATCCGCGATCTAGACATAAGTAGCAATCTATTAAATCATTGTTCTCATTACTTCTCGTGGGAAAATGATCCCCCAAGGAAAAGAATTCTACGGTACTGAAGAGGTAGGTCCCAGCAGAGCCCAGTTGGACCCGCAAGACTCACCTTGAAGAGGGACGTCTGCGCAGAAATCAACTGGATCCGCAGGACCCACCATGCTCAGAGACGTGACGTCCTTACGCGCAGTACGCAAGCTGTTCCCGCAGGAAATGCCTCCCAATGGTGAAGGACTCTGCCTTTTCCCGCAGCTGCGGATACAAGCCATCAGGGAAGGCCACCCGCGCAGCAAGGCTACACGCACAAGGCACTTAGCTCTCACTCAGTGTCACCTGAAGGAATGAGCAAAGCCGGGAACAATCCCGCACAAAGGCGGGAGGGGGAATACTCCCGCCCAACTAAGCCAGTCCGTACGATACGGGAAGATCTTCTGTACTGTACCTGACGAGGTATGGGCAAAAGATCTGACTAAGGATACGACAGCTTATTGACAACAGTATGGCGAGCAGCATGCTCCTGTACTGTATGTCACTATTAGCCGCTGCCTACTCACCAACTCCTGTCATACCACGTGCATAGCCGGCAGTTGGTGTTAAAGGAATAGTACACAGCAGGCCTGGTCACTGTCAGCCGCTGCCTACCCACCAACTACCAGCAGGGCACGTGCGTAGGCCACAGTTGGTGGAACAGGAATACTATTCAGCCGGCCACACCTCCTTGGAAACCTACTTTCGGCTATAAATACCCCAAATGGTATGATCATCTCATCTTATCATATCTTAACACATTATCATCATATTATACCTGATATCTGCTCTAGCAATCTCTTAATATACATTTATATTTAAAGAGCAATCTAGTCTGATTCTCACGCCGGAGGGTGGTCACAAGGAGGAACCCCCCCTTCTCAGTGACAAGCTCACGGTGTCTGTTTTGCAGGTTATCAGAAGAACCATCTTTTCTGGGTCTAACCCCTCGTGGGAAACATCTATCTAACCCCCAGGTTACTCGTAATCTGTCGTGGGTCCGGTTAGTGTTTCTTCATTGGCGCCATCCGTGCATAAAAGCTAGAACTTCATTTTTCTCCAGTTTTTTCAAACTTCTGGAAAGATGGTTAAAGAAACTCTGGTAACCACAACCCCAGCTACTGGGGGGAATACCGGCTACACAGTCTTTACGAACACTACCCCGGTTACCCAAGCCGGGGCAAGTGAAGTAAATTTTACGAACACTACCCCAGTTACCCAAGCTGGGACAAGTGCAGTAAATAATTGCTCACTGGGATTCACCGATACCCAGTTAGAGAAACGAACAAGACTCCCCAGCCAAACACTCGATGAAGTTAAGGCATGGGCGGAGGCACGTCAAAAGGAATTCCAAGCTGAGTTGGACGAACGCTTGCGTTCCGTCCAACAGGCTGACGAATTCGAAGAATACTTGGACGATGACTCGGAGGAATCCGACACCGACGCGAACCCTCGCCATAGGGCAAAAGGGAAGCGTAAGGAAACGGACTCCCAACCGAGAAGGCATTTTGGAGAAGCCTTCAAACCAAAAAACACAGGTGGAAGTCCACGTGACTTCTCCAAAACATTCAGACCAAACGTTGCAAATGCGGGAACGTCCAAATTTGCAAGGGACATTGCGGAAGCAATTGCCCCAAAAAGTGCCAAACAAATGTCCAGCATAGGCACATATGATGGTATATCTGACCCAGATGATCATTTGAACAGATTCATAGCGGGGGCAACCGTCAGTAGTTGGACGGAACCTACGTGGTGTTACATGTTCCAAATGACGCTTGTTGGGGCTGCTAGAGCGTGGTTCGATCGTCTACCGGTCAACCACATCTACGACTGGGCAGACTTCCAACAGAAGTTTAGCCAACACTTCAGCCAGCAAAGAAAGTATACCGAGGAGCAATGGACAATCCTCAAATGCATTCGAGAGGAAGATGAATCTTTGCTAGATTTCATCACTCGCTTCAACTCGAAGAAGCTAAGTCTGGGTAACATTAGCGAAGATCTTATTCGCGCTGCTTTTATTCAGGGCGCGAATGACCCAGAGCTCATCCGCACCTTAACGGGTAAAGATGGCATGCCATCCACATGGGATGCCATCATGACAGCAGCTAAACGCTTTGCAGAAACGGAGAAGCAACTGGGTAGAGATCTCCCACAGAGCACAAACCTCTACACCCAGAAAACAAGAGAAGACAACGTCCTTACCGCCCGATTAAACAAAAAGCGGAAGCTAGGCATTTGGCAGTCAAGGGTAAACTTTGACACCTCATCCGGCTTGCAACATCGGTTAGGCGGAAGGGGTAACGTACAGTCGAACCAGAACTCCAGATGGACGCCGCTCACCAAAAGCGTCACCGAGATATTCGCCACTGAGGAGCTCCCATGGCTAAAGCCTCCAATAATCCGACATCGTCCCAATGCTGATCGGAGCAAATACTGTGACTTTCACAGGACAAAAGGCCACAACACTGAAGAATGCACAGACGTAAAGAACATGGTCGAAGCATTTGTCAGAGATGGGACGCTCGCGCACCTCGTGGCGCAATGAACTCTGAGCAGGCTGATGCGTGTAGAACCCCAGCTGGGGAAAACACGAATAAAAAATCCAGCTTCAATATGGAGACTACATGCTGCGTAAAGAACGAGATCCCGAACCAGGTGCGTATCGGCTCGATGGCACTCCCATCCCAACAACATGGAAGGGAGCTCAATTACACAGTTTGCATGTAGATCAATTCCAAATTTGTAAAGAAAAGGCCAAGAGCCACTTCTAATGGAAATGATTCTCCTTAGAACATCGACGCTGATGATTTTAAATTTATACTTTATGAACTATCAACACTGATGCCGGTTTTCACCGCATACATGTGTGAAAGTCGTTGCGTGGGGAAGGCGGCAAAACCCGCATAAACCCATAAAACGGCAAACCTTCACGCAGGTCAGTTGAAGGGGAAAAGTTCAGTCATCCCACTAAATGAAAGTGCCGGTCTATCCGCATGAATCATGATAGAGGAAACTGAACACTAACCCATTAACAACCGCGCGTCGAACGGTCAATTTATTCAACACGAATATGCCGGTTTTCACCGCATACATGTGTGAAAGTCGTTGCGTGGGGAAGGCGGCAAAACCCGCATAAACCCAAAAAACGGCAAACCTTCACGCAGGTCAGTTGAAGGGGAAAAGTTCAGTCATCCCACTAAATGAAAGTGCCGGTCTATCCGCATGAATCATGATAGAGGAAACTGAACACTAACCTAGTGACAACCGCGCGTCGAACGGTTAAAATATTCAAAACAGAGAATTTCTAACAAAAGGATGAGGAAAACCTACACGCAGGTCAGATATAGGTAAAGTTTAGCCATCCTACTAAGTGCAAGTGACAGTCCTACCCGCACAATCACGAAAGAGGAAGCAAAACTTCAACCTATTATCTACCACGTTCAAAGGTTAACTTATCCTAAACACAGAAATTTCAAAAAAGATGAGGAAAACCTCCACGCAGGTCAGATGGTAAAGTTTAGCCATCCTACTAAGTGCAAGTGACGGTCCTACCCGCACAATCACGAAAGAGGAAGCAAAACTTCAACCTATTATCTACCACGTTCAAAGGTTAACTTATCCTAAACACTTATAAATTTCAAAAAAGATGAGGAAAACCTCCACGCAGGTCAGATGGTAAAGTTTAGCCATCCTACTAAGTGCAAGTGACGGTCATACCCGCACAATCACGAAAGAGGAAGCAAAACTTCAACCTATTATCTATACCACGTTCAAAGGTTAACTTATTCTAAACACTTGGAAAATTGCTAATTTAAACTAAAGTATGCAAGTCATATAACGTTTATAAAGCAAGGAATCCATAGAAAGTAGCGGTCTTACCCGCACAAAGATTTATATTTCACAATGATTCATTACAAGAGTGGCCGGGTAACTACCCGCCTACAAGAAAATAAATCTATACAAGCTACTCCTATCCTAACAGTGGGAAGGGATCTTCAGGATCAGGCTTCAGGGCCACTTCCACTTGGACCAGCACCATCAGTAGAGCGTGGCAGTTCAAGGAAAGCTTTAAGGGTAGCTAGCCATGGCTTCCCCCAACGCACCACTGGGAGCAGCGTGACGAGCCCACTCCACGCACTCCACAGGTGTGCGAAGGGTTGTTCCTCGGCGGATGTTCCATCGTGGAACATACACTTCATTGGAATCCGACACTGCAAAAAACAAAAAGCAGTTAGGAAAAGATGATAAAAAAAAATAATAATATATATAAAATATGCCAAAAGAACCCTACGCACCTGTAGGGTCAATAACAGGCCGATAGCCGCCAAACCCAACACCTGAACCCAAGGGAAATCCATCCAAGAGGTCAGGCAGATGGGAAGGAGGCAGAGGTTGGCGATAAGCCCCATGCATACCTGAAGGATCGGCCGTCGTTGGCGATGACAGAGGAGGCATGGTAAAGGCCGCCGCGGTCGCCGCTGCGGAATCCGCAGCAAAAGTAACCGCCGGCTCGGTGAAAGATGCGGTAAAAATGGCACTCACAGCCGGCGGTGACGTCATCACAGCTGGAACAGTCGGCTCAAAGGAGTGAGCAACTGAACCAGCGGAAGCAGGCGCAGGCGCCTGGGTCGTCGCCTCAGGTAGGCTGACCAGGCCTACCGTCATGGGCGGAGGGGTACTCCCCTGCGCTCCACCCTGGAATGCGTCAACATCCACGCCTGCACAAAGAAGATAAGTATTAATGATGGAAAACTATGAAGTTAAAGACAAAGGAAGTTTGTACTTAAGGGTTTTCTTGAGCCTGAAAATGCGGACAGGCGGGGATGAACCCGATGGAGCCGGCCTCTTCACGCCGGTCACCGTTGTTATCCTGGGCTCTCCGGAGGTGACAATCGTCGCAGCCTCCGGAGCGGTGGTCTTATCACCACCGGGATTCCCCGCCACCTCTTCGCTCTCGGTCTCCGAATCAGACCGAGGCACCGGATCGGCAGTGGAGGCCACCTTCTCCTTCCCCTTCCCGCCGGCAGCCTTCTTCTTCCGCACCAACGGAGGACCATCTGCGGATTTCTCATCAGAACATACGATTAGAGGAATTCCAGCAGAGGTTTCAACATTGAGGGGTCGAGGGTCGAATAGCGCCTTACCTGGCCGCCTGGCGCTCAGGATCTCGTGGCCTAGCGGGTAGACCTCCACGAACCGATCCGCCGTTTGTTCTAGGATGGGCAACTCGTTCTCGTCTAGAGCGCGAGTACCCATCCGAGCGGGACCGTCAGCCTCCCGCGGGTACATGAGCGACTGCAAGTCGTTCCCCTCTGAAATAAACAGGAAAGAAGTTAGAAGAGATTCTAAATCAACAAAAAGAAACAAAGCATACCGTAAGGAACAGAGTTTGAACCGTATTCGAGGACGATCGGGATCTTTCGCGCATCCGCATCCTTCCACACCCGGCTCATCCCGAGCATCACCATCCCGGACTCCGCAAACCGGTAAACCGGAGATTGGACTCGGGATATCTTCGAGAACCATTCCGCCTCCTGGTAGTTGGAGGCGTGAAGGCTGGGAAGTGCTTGCCCATTTTTGAACTTCATGGCAAGGGGGATGGCGCGAGCCGGAGATGTAGAAGAACTCCCGCTTCCACGAGCGAAGACTGCGCTCGGTTGCGCAAATCTTCAAACCCTTAATCCGGGTTATCAGTGTATACCACCCCTGGATGCACCTCCAAGAGTAGAAGGTCATCAGGCGGTCAACATAGGGCTCAATGCCCAGAATCCGGCACACCCACTCGAAGTGCCGAATCTTGGCAATCGCCATCGGGTGCACCTCGGTCAGGTGCACACCGTGCCTCTCCAGGACACGGTACACAAACTTTGTCAATGGGAACCTAAGATTCCCATAGACAAAGAATGCAGCATAGACCCCGATCTTGCCTCTGGGGGCATCATACACCGTCTGATGGGGTTCAGGAAACTCAGGCTCGAGAGACTCGAGCATGAACTTCCTGACGACGTACTGATACAGATCGACAGGCAGAGCACACTGGCACTCGCCAGCAGTACTCTTGTCATCGGCTGTAGATTCGAGATCACGTGAAGACATCTTACAGATGAAAGAAGAAAACGATTTCAAGGGAATGCTCGACTGAAAAGATGAGTATTCGCCGGAAATCGTTTTGAAGATGAAGAGAAGAGTGAAAGTGTGGATTACAAAGAACCCTCTCCCCCTTTATATACTAATCGCAATTAATGCGATGAATTTAATGCGGAAGAGAGAGAAATCGAAGGTGCAATGAAACTATGACACGTGGCGAAAAGCAAGCTGGCAACAGCTGTTGAAAGGACGCGTACCATTAATTTCGCGGCCACGCGCCCGAAAAATCACGCCCACGCGCCTGAAAAAGCGTCTGGAATGACCATGTACTGTCACGTCACCATAACTTCCTGCACGTCCTGACACAGTCAGAAGAAACCGTCGCACGACGTTTCAGAGGTTTGGACTGTTCTTATCCTTTCACCAACTCTTCGAATTTCAAAATTCAAAAAGATTCAAAAGTAAGCGGGAAAATACCCCTTACCTTGGCAACCAAGTAACCATAAGACGGGTGCGGGTACAGTGTTAAGGCAAAACCCTTCACATACTTAGCACCTGCAGGGAATTGAAGCCAAGAATACCTTGGCAACCAAGTAACTATAAGACGGGTGCGGGTACAGTGTCAAGGCAAAACCCTTCACATACCTAGCACCCGCAGGGAATTGACGCCAGGAATACCTTGGCAACCAAGTAACCATAAGACGGGTGCGGGTACAGTGTTAAGGCAAAACCCTTCACATACCTAGCACCCGCAGGGAATTGACGCCAGGAATACCTTGGAAGTAAAGTAACCGTAAGACGAGTGCGGGTACAGTGTCAAGGCAAAACCCTTCACATACCTAGCGCTCCGCAGGGAATTGAAACCAAGAAGGATATTCTGGGCAATGCTTGCGGAAACGGAAATAACATCCCCGCATAGCAGGAACGTCGAGAACTACATTGTTTGAAGCTCCAGGATGGAATTGGTGGTTTTAATATAATTGATCACTATGTTGAAAACAACCAAAACCTCATGGAGAATCCACACAAGTGGGACTCAACGCTCCTGACTTGCGAGGAGGTTACAGACCTACCCGCATCATACCCAAAGATCAAGCAGGAAAGTCGGGAATTTCTGCAAGTGACAAGGACTTCCGCGGGAAGAATCCCCATGGAAAACCTTAAAACTAAACCCTTTTCAAAACCCTTTGCTTAAGTCCAAAAGTTCACCCACTTTATTAAACACTCATGAGAAGAACATTGGACTGGGGGGGACTTGAAGAGGTAGGTCCCAGCAGAGCCCAGTTGGACCCGCAAGACTCACCTTGAAGAGGGACGTCTGCGCAGAAACCAACTGGATCCGCAGGACCCACCATGCTCAGAGACATGACGTCCTTACGCGCAGTACGCAAGCTGTTCCCGCAGGAAATGCCTCCCAATGGTGAAGGACTCTGCCTTTTCCCGCAGCTGCGGATACAAGCCATCAGGGAAGGCCACCCGCGCAGCAAGGCTACACGCACAAGGCACTTAGCTCTCACTCAGTGTCACCTGAAGGAATGAGCAAAGCCGGGAACAATCCCGCACAAAGGCGGGAGGGGGAATACTCCCGCCCAACTAAGCCAGTCCGTACGATACGGGAAGATCTTCTGTACTGTACCTGACGAGGTATGGGCAAAAGATCTGACTAAGGATACGACAGCTTATTGACACAGTATGGCGAGCAGCATGCTCCTGTACTGTATGTCACTATTAGCCGCTGCCTACTCACCAACTCCTGTCATACCACGTGCATAGCCGGCAGTTGGTGGAAAAGGAATAGTACACAGCAGGCCTGGTCACTGTCAGCCGCTGCCTACCCACCAACTACCAGCAGGGCACGTGCGTAGGCCACAGTTGGTGGAACAGGAATACTATTCAGCCGGCCACACCTCCTTGGAAACCTACCTTCGGCTATAAATACCCCAAATGGTATGATCATCTCATCTTATCATATCTTAACACATTATCATCATATTATACCTGATATCTGCTCTAGCAATCTCTTAATATACATTTATATTTAAAGAGCAATCTAGTCTGATTCTCACGCTGGAGGGTGGTCACAAGGAGGAACCCCCCCTTCTCAGTGATAAGCTCACGGTGTCTGTTTTGCAGGTTATCAGAAGAACCATCTTTTCTGGGTCTAACCCCTTGTGGGAAACATCTATCTAACCCCCAGGTTACTCGTAATCTGTCGTGGGTCCGGTTAGTGTTTCTTCAGGTACGAAATAACATAAAAACATATTCAATCTCATGAAAAAAGAAAAAAAATGGTCCGTCTATTCGATCTTAAAAAATTCAATATTCAAAAAAAGAATTGAAAAAAATGGTCGATCTATTTGATCTTAAAAAGAATCAATATTGAAAGTAGATTACTCGGAATTAGTGAATGGATTGTGATCATACGATGAAATTGATAATACATGAATGCTTAATTCATCATGAATGTTGAAATTGTGAAGTACTTGGCACAAATCATTTGTTTGGTAGTGTTCAAGTCTGTTATGAAGTAGGTTTTAACTATAAGGTGAAGTACCCCAATTTCATGAACAATAGGTAGTGTATTAGCTTTGATTTGATTGGCTTTTACATATAAATTGATTGTTTGTGAGATTTAAATGAAACTAGGTAATATGAAGTGGTAGAAAGTTATGAAATTTAACTAAATGTACAAATTGTAAATCAACCCTACAAGGTGTTTGATGAAATGCTTGAATGAGAAATATGATGTCTAACGTGCCATAAGGAGGTTGATATGCTTTGGATAATGTTGGCATATTTTAATAAATATGATATAAAAAGAAAAGTATCCTCATGAGTAACCGGGTTGTGATTTATAGGCAACTCGAGTGACAATCCGGAAGATTGAACCGAACGGTACGCGAAACAAAAAAGGAAGCTTTACGGTACGTGACTAGATGTTGCGTTTTATTATGTTACGAAATTTTATCGATTTAGGTATCTTGACATAATGACTGAAAGAAGTTTGATTATTGGTTCAAATAATAAAAAAATAAGTTTTAAGATTTAAATAAAGGAATTGTCAAAACCGACGTGTAAATGACTTATGAAGTCATAGAGACGAAGGTGACGTCCTAACTATGAAACATGGCTAAGACCATGGAGGAATTAAATTATGACATTGGATTTATTCACACAAGTGATGGATATCACAAGAATGAATCGAACGGTCGTCTATGATGTATATGGCCCTAAACCAACATTGACAATAAAACCAAGGTATAAAAGACCATGGTTTTGTATAGGTCAAGATGTGATTATATACAACCATAAAGTAATTTATGATTGGATGAAAATAAGAGTTTTTACTTGAAATAAAATAGAATATATTAATGACAGAAATACCTTTAACAGGCCAAATAATTCGGGTTAGAAACCGGATTTAAGAATGAAAAAAAAAACAAGAATTTGCTAATATTAAAGAGGTACAAATTGAGCACCTGCTAATATTGTTTTTACTTGAAGTGAATAGAATACATTAATGACTGAAATACTCTTAATGGGCCAAACTTAGAAACCAGAATTAAGAAAGGAAAGAAAACAAGACACTTGCTAATATAAGATGGGTGTAAAACTAGACACCTGCAAATATTTGAAGAGTGCAAAGCTAGACACCTGTTAACTTAAGTGGATTGCAGCTTAGACATTTGCTAATATAAGAAGGGTGTAAAACTGGAAACCTACTAATGTAAGAGGGGTGCAAATTTAGACACTTGTTAACTTAAGTGGAGTGTAGCATAGACACTTACTAATATAAGAGGGGTGAAAATTTGGCCACCTACTAATTTTAGAGGGGTGCAAATCTAGACACCTGTTAAAATTAAGGGACTGCAAATCTAGACACCTGCTAACTTTAGTAGAGTGCAACAATAGGTACTTGTAGTTCGAGGGAAATGGTCAACTGACCCGAGTCAACTCATGCAATGGTTTTGTTCCAAAATCCATCGCGCTACTCGACGGAAAAATTTATGATTTTACTATTTCACATTTCGGAGTCGACGAATCGTTTATATAATAAGTTACTAAATTTTTCATGGTGATAACTATCAGGTAACTAAAAGCTTATGGTACCGGAAGAAGATCAAGTCGTGATACGAACAGAACACAAGACTCGTCTTCATTGCTTTCGCATTTTGTTAAGCTTAATACTGTATTTATGGATGTTAAACGTTGTTAAGTTGCTGCCACTTATGATGGCAAGTTTAAATAAAAAAAAATAGTTGTATATTTTTGTCTGTTTAAGGTTATTTTTCAAGGGTATTACATATATAAATCAGGGGGAGACAATACGCGTTGCACTCTTTTTCCTTAGCTATGATTTTGTCCCACTGAGTTTTCCTAGCATGGTTTCTAACGAGGCAGCATCTCCAATCATATGAAGTTGATAACTAGGGGAGTGTTATAAATAATTATCATTATGGTTATCAACACCTAAAATAGATTTGACTTATTCTCCAAGTTTCCATATGCCTACATATACCCCATTGTATATTATTCTATAACACATATAATTAATAATGACATCTCTCCCTTTCTACCTAATATATATCTCTTATTTGCTTTGCTATTAGGCTAGTTTCACAACAAAAAACTGTTTTTCAACACAATTGTGTGCCAACAGAACTTAACGATTTATTTTATTTTATAGATTTCCGACACGTTTTTTTGTAACTCCTATTTATTTATTATCTATGTCATGTCAAATGTTCTATGGATACAAGTTATTTACTACTCCAAACTCTTATGTTTTTATTCTGGACCGCGTGATTTGTTTCCATCTCCATTTTTCTACCTGTAATAGGCATTGGTATGTACCTCGATTTTGTTCTTTCACTGTCAGTTGACAAGGTTAAAGTATTCTATCTAATTATTCTGATAGATAGTTTTATTCAATAAAAAAAC
This sequence comes from Bidens hawaiensis, assembly GCF_021521415.1. NCBI lineage: Eukaryota > Viridiplantae > Streptophyta > Magnoliopsida > Asterales > Asteraceae > Bidens > Bidens hawaiensis. Next base: position 17,418 of record NW_027495087.1, on the reverse strand, counting down.
TCATTTTTACGAGTTGGTTGTCTAATGAAAATAAAGTAGTATTTTTATTCTCTTAAATTTGAAATAAAGTGAAAACAAAATATGAATTTCAATTTTGTCCCAATATGCTTTGTCTTTGTGAGAACCGAGACATTGGGTCAGCCATACCCGAACCAAACTGTCACGAACCATCATATCCACCCGATTTTTTTTATTCTAACTCTATGAAATTTGACCATCTAAAAGTAGTGCATCCCCTAAAAAAGTTATAGATCATCCATCACTATGGAACCCATACTTATCTACGGCTTCCTTCAAAAGCTCAATAAACAGTGGATGGTTGATGTGCCTTAGTGGTATTAGACCATGTGTACTGGGGCGTTTTGGAGCACCATAGTGCCCCCATGGCGCCCGAAACACCGCCCTGGGGCGCCATTTTTTTTTTGCCTCTGGTGATATGTAGAAAGCGGCCAGGATCTCTTGACCATTCCAATTATTTGTGTATACTGATTGAAAAGATGAAATAAGTGAAGAAAAAAATAATGAAGCTAGAAGCTGTTTTTTGGAGAGACTGCAACCTGCAAATGATTGAATAGAGAAGAAGACATAAATTAAGCCTAATTTAGAATTGGGGTTTTTTTTAAAGTAAAAATTACTAAGCCCAACCCATATAACATCTATGTTTTCTTAAATTATTATAATTTTTTTAAATTAGTTATATACCTCTTGAAAAATTTTAATGTAGTGTTTTAATTTTAATGTAATTTTATTTCATAAAATTTTATTTGTTTTATTCTTTTTAAGAAAACGATAAAAAAAATAATTATGAGATAATAATTGGAAGAGGCTTCATCCTATACACCATTTTTACCAAAAAGCCTCTATGGTGACGTGGCGTCACAAGACGCAAAACACCTCCTATAAAGGCTACATCCACTACACACGCTCTTATTATAGAGGTAGGGTAGTAAAACTACCCACGAATCCCTAATATAACCCACGAATTACCAATGAGCGTCCGCGAAAGGAACCCGCGGACCAAAACACCTGCAGTCATGAACAAGAAGACTAATAAAGCCACCTACGGTTCCGAAGACACGCTTCGCGGGTCTCCACCACTACCCGCGGACTACCAATAAGCATCCGCGGAAGGAACCCGCAAGCCACACTAGGGACTCACCACGCGTATGATCCCTGTGTGATATGGAGGAACAGTTGTAACAAACTACTTCTACAAGATTCCCTCAATACTCCCTGATAGCGACATCGACCAATGGAAAGATGACACCTGGACACGTAATGACCATCCCACAAACCGGCACAGATAATGGCCATCCCATAACCGTGACCAGGCTATCACATCCTGTAAAGGCTCGACACGTGTCTATTCAGGTGAAGGAGGAATAATCTTGATAGTGACAACTCCACCAATCACCTCCCCCCACCTTCGCCTATAAATACCAAGATCATCTCCTTAATGTATTCATTAACTCCCACACGCCTTATGCAATTACTTGTATTCGTATTGATTACTCCGATCAGTACTTGTACTTATTCTCACGCCGGAAGGCGGTTACAGGAAGACCCCCCCCCCTTGTCCTTCCCGTGACATGACTCACGGTGTTCTGTTTTGTAGGCAGTTAGCTCGGATCTGACTTTGTTGTTATTCAGTAGACTCACACCTGGGGTAAACGTAGGCTCGAACTATCCAGTTCGGACTTGTGTTTCTTCATTGACGCCATCCGTGGGACCGACAACGAACCACACCTTAATTTTCTTCTCGGTTCTCAGATCTGTTCATCAAAACTTCTAGATCTATGATTTTTTCCTCCCAAGGAAAATCCAGATCTGGAAGCTTAAAAAAATGCTTCAAGATCCGTTCTATTAAAGCTCAAAAAAATCCATAGCAGATGCTTCCATATCTGGCTCAAAACGATCCATAGATCTAAAAAATGCTTCCAGATTTAGCTCAAAACGATCCATAAATCTAAAAGATGCTTTCAGATCTGTGCCAAAGTGAAGCTAAAAAAGTTTTGTAGATCCAAAAATCTTTCAGATTTGTCCGTTTAAGAAAAGAAAAATGAAAGATGTGGATCTGTATTCTTTTCAAAGGAATACAAAGAGGCTCTTCATTTGAGAAGAAGGGACTAATGGGTCAATTGATACGTCACTTTTCTTTCACTCTAAAAAATACATAATAAAAAGGGAAAGAAAGAGAAAATAAAAAGGGAAAGAAAGAGAAAAGGGTCGTACACCGTCGAACACCCATCGGAGACTAAGAGGGTCATTCCGGCTATATGCCAAGATTCCCACGAACCGTAAACCGGCTTTAGCAACTATCATGGTAGGCCAAAGATGGGTTACGGCAGGTCATTCCATGTTCCATGGGTTGCAAGGAAAGATGTGGCGGGTCAACCCGGCTTTCGTAAACCAGGAGAAAGCTTGGAAAAAAAAAAGCTTAGACGGATCAACCCCCGCCACATCGGGCCGCATGCGCACTCCAGCGATTCAACTCCGCCATAGCGGGCCGCATGCGCGCTCCGGCGATTAAACTCCGCCACCACGGTCACTGCAACGAGTTACATGCGAGCTCTTTTGCCATGAAATGCCAGTGATGGATCATTGCTAGTTCCTGGATCAATACCCAGCGACCCCGGTCACATGCATGCCACCGGCGGGCTAGCAACGCTCATCGCGGATCAGTTACACGATCTGATAGTCCAACGTCAATCGCCGTAGGCGTAGTGGATGTTCAAATTCGGTCATTGCATATCACATACGCACACCCTCAAGCAGACCTTAACCAGTCCTCGCGGACCACATAAGAGTTACCGCTACCTTGAAACGCCAAACAGAAGGTCTCATGCACGCTACGGCGGATCAAACATTCCGCCACTGCAGACCACATGTGAACCCCGATTCAATTATGTCACAGTGGGCCGCGGGTCATATACACGTACGAGTCAAAAATTCAACCGTCGCGGGTCACTTCTCATGCTACTGCGAGTCAAACGCCGCCTTCCAAGAGCCACATGCGCACTCCCGCATGCGTGTTCTGGAATGTCAATACAAGCAACCGCGGACCTTATGCATGTTATGGCAAGCCAACAACAACTATGGCGAGTAATATACATATACGCGGAATAGCATATTAACACCCGCCACCACAGTCACGTCAACGGCGGGTCCTCTACGTGCTCCCGCGGATGAAAATTTGTTACCGCTGGCTGCATGTGCGCTCCCGCGGATCAAAACACCGCCGCCATGCATGCGGGTCGAAATACGACCCCATGCCCTTAGTTTCATGCAAAAACCGCCATACGGGTCGGAAGACAGCCCCATGCCTTTGGTTTCACGTGGAAACCGTATATCATGCGGAAACCGCCATGTGCATCGGAAGACGAAACCATGCCCTTAGTTTCATGCAGAAACCGCCATGCGGGTCGGAAGACGGCCCGATACCCCTGGTTTCACGCAGAAACCATCATGTGGGAACCACCATGCGTGTCGGAAGAAGACACCATGCCCTTAGTTTCATGCAGAAACCGCCATGCAGGTCGGAAGACGACCCCATGCCCTTGGTTTCACGTGGAAACCATCATGTGGAAACCACCATGCGCATCGGAAGATGACACCATGCCCTTAGTTTCATACGGAAACTGCCATGCGGGTTGGAAGACGGCAGCACGCGCAACGACAATACTTTAGTTTGAGGTCGGTTCGTGCGATGGCGGGTAACGTAAGAGCTCCGCTGCACCAAATAAAAAATTGTTGTAGTCGCGAGTACCTTCTACAATTTCACGTGACCCAACCCTTTGAATCTTCCGCATGTCCCGTTCGTATAAGCCGCGAGCACTTTTCAGGTTACTCACGTGAGCACACGACTCATCTGCAATATCCACGAGAGACTTCCGCGGCACCAGCGTGACCCATCCGCAGTACCCAAGCATCATTCGCAGTATCTGTCCGCAACACCTGCATGTCTGCATCCGCGAGTTACAACCGAGAAACTATGTGTATAACACTTTTGACAGATGCACTCAACTTTGCATGGAGCATTATATAGCATGATTTTGGGTTTTGCATGGCACCTTTTGATGGGAACAACTTCTGAGCATGCTGTGAACCTTTGAAGGCAACAACTCCGGCGTGCCAAAACACCGGGTAAGGATGACCCGCATACACCGCGGGACTAAAACAAGGATATGAGAGCTCCCAGAAAGCTTAGGCGGATCAAAACTCCACCACCATGCACATGTGCAGCCGAATTTTTTTTTTGAAATGGTGTGTACTAGAAAAAAAATTAGGTTAACGGGGAAGTAAAAAAAAAGGGTTTTGGTGTATCCGCTATTGAGAATAACGGATTAGGAGCAAAAATTTGTAGGAGCCGCTACTGTCAATGACGGATTACAAAAAGACCCCGTTCACACTATAATCCGCTATTGACAATAGCGGATTATGTTATACCTGTTACTAACCCAGTTAACAAACCCCATTAACCAAACTAACCCCACTAACCTAACTTTGGATACTAACCTAGCTATTGTACTGCATCCATAATTCATGGTGTCCATTATTGTACTGCATCCAAAAAAATTCACATTGAATGGTGTCCATTATTGTAAGGCTGCCATGAATGCAAGGCTGTAAAGCTGAAAAGGAAATTCACATTGAATGGTGTCCATTATTGTAAGGCTGCCATGAATGCAAGGCTGTAAAGCTGTAAAGGTTTCACATGCAATCTTTATGACTCAGCTGACATGAATGCATTAATGGACCCGTGAGTTGTTTATGAAGAAGAAGAAGACGACGACCATAGCTGTTACAAGCTTCCATTAATGACCTCGTAACTCCTAATCCGCCATTTGCAAGAGCGGATTAGGTTTTGTTTAAAAAAAATATTTCCTAATCCGCCATTCTCAATAGCGGATTAGGTTTTTATAAAAAAGTTTTTCTTCCTAATCTGTCATTGGTAATGGCAGATTAGGTTAACCTAATTTTTTTTATCCTAATCCGTCGTTGCTAATGGCGGATTAGGCTATTTTTGAAAACCCTAATAATACTATTAGTAGTATAGTAATACTAGCATTTCTTGCTTAAAATAGATGGAGTAGGCAGTAAGTTTCACTTGCATGTTGCTACAAAAAAGTGTGAGTGTTTAATCAAAATATAAAACCAAATTTGACATGCAAAAGTAGCTTGAACTTTTAAAGATAAAATCAATTTATATACTATCTTCATAGTATATAAATGAGTACTATCTTCATAGTATATAAATTAGTGACACTCGTTGGTATATTTTCATATGACTACTTGGTAATTCACCACTGACTAAAATGGATCCTAACGTTGTATATGCTAGCAGTCCAACAAGAGTCATACCCAAGGAGTTATGTTACGTATGTCGTGCTCCTACTTACTACCGTATGATTTGCACGACGTGGATCCTATATTGTGTAAGTGTTTATATATTTATATTCTTGATACAATATTTCATGTAATTGAGTAATTACGTATATGTTTTGTTAGTGTAAGTGTGATCTTCCTCAGCCTGAAGCAAAAGTACACCTCCCCTCACAACCCCCCTCACCGGAGTTAACTTTTGACCAATTGAATCCTGATTTGTTAGAAGACCCAGATGTACTGAAGAGTGTTTATGAAAACGAAGGGAAAGAAGTTGAACCGGAGTACCACCATGACCCGTATCCTGGAGAGCACTCATCGGATTCCGAGTGGTCAAATAACGATTGTCACCGGAAGTAATCTATGTTTAATAAAGTTGTTATGTTTTTTTTATGTGTTTTTAATAAAGTTGTTATGTGTTTTGTTATTTGTTTTGAATCAAGTTGTTTGTTTAATTCTAGTGTGCTTAATTATAGTTTGTTTAATTCTAACACCTTAAAATCTAGACTAATAACTCTTATAATTTACTTCAAGAAAATAAAAAACAAAAACAAAAAAATACAAGTTATAATAATCTACTATATTCTATATAAATATCACACACACCCACACTTCAAACTCACAGACCTCATCTAACACTTTGAAGACTCTCACCCAACCCACACCCAAATTCAACCAAGAAAATGAATACGAACTTGTATCTCAACCCGGGTCCAAGGGATGAAAGCCTCTTGTACCTAGGAGCCGAACACCAAGCCAGAAATTTGTTCCTCAATCCACTAGAGGAGGGAGAGGTCTACAATGGATTTTAAACGTGGGGATGGTTCATTTTGGGAGCGAATTATGGGCTGTGACATTACTCTAACGGGTAGAGTTTTGAGGTTTATCCGTTTATTTGGATTTGGCGGTATCGTACGTTATGGTTATAGGAGAGTTGATCGAGCCTTGATAGAAGCAATGGTTGAAAGGCGGCGGCCTGAAAGGAACACATTTCACCTGCCATTTGGCGAGGCGACTGTCACCTTGGAGGATGTTAACGTTCTATGGGGGTTACCCATTGAGGGTGAGGCGTTAACTGGGTACGAGGGTTCGTCTGACTTCAACCAACGGAGGCAAATGTGCCTAAATTATTTGGGTTTTGATACACAACAATCTGATTTTAAAAATCAATTTTTAAAACTCAATACTATGCTAACATTTATGTTAGATAACCAAATAACCGATGAATCTACTGATGAGCAATGTATGTAGCGTGCCCGTTGTGTCTGCCTAATAGTGGCTACTAATAACATATTAGGAGATACAAATAATGGGTACGCGTCATTACATTTATCAACTCATTTGACTCACTTTGAAGTTAGTGGGCGACTGAGTTGGGGTGCTGCTACCCTAGCGTGTTTGTATAGAGAACTATATAAGGGAACCAGAGCACAAACAAAGGCAGTTGGCGGCCCAATGCCACTGCTACAAATATAAGCATGGACCCGGATTCGACCATTGAGACCCACAATTGTCGATCAACAAATTGATTGGAAAAATCCATATGGAGCAAGGTAATTACGTACCATTGTAATACTAATTTAATTATTAATATTCTAACACTTATCATTGTCTTCCTAAAGGTGGGCGGAGCATACCATTAGTAATAGGGAGATTCCTTCACACGTTCTGAAGGCCCACCGGACAACACTACAAAATCTACGAGAGGCCGAAGTATTTTTTCCTTAACCATAAAAGTTTTTTAAATAGATTGTAAATATTAAATATTAACATTTTCTTATTTTAACAGTTTGATTGGATGCCTTATCGGGACGTGATGCATAGACTCCTGCAAATGTGTTTAACAGGCATAAACAGTTGGAGGTCACGATTTTTTCTAATTTATTGGAACGTCGTTGAATATCATCCGGTGGAAAGGGTGATGAGACGGTTTGGATTTCTTCAGGAGGTCCCTGACCCATTCCCTTTTTCACGTGAAGTGCTTCGGATACTCCGTAAGACAATACGAAAAGGGAGGTTGGGCACAGACTGGTCTGTGCTTCATGCCGAGTATGTTGAAAATTGGAACCCTAGACATGCAAATGTAGTGCAAGGTGCGCCGACCAACACGCCTACGGCACTCCATACTTACAATGACTGGTTCCATCGACATACTGTGTTATATATAAAGTGTTAGGTTTCTATGTATATTTTATACTAAGTTAACCATTTAACTAGTCACAATTAAGGCGGAAGCGTGATATAAACAAACTAAACATATGTATCCATGTGTTTATATATGTATATATTACAAGTTTATAGGAAATGTGTACATGAACAACATAATTTGTTCATGTTATAAGATTACCAATAATCTATTTATTAGAAACCCGAAGCAAGGATCAAATGATACGAGAAAACTAAACTATCAAAGCTTGTAAAACTTACATTCTTAAACCTTTAAGAGATGTAGTTGATGTTGAAGAAGATGATGATGTTGATGCTAGACTTTCAAAAGGGAAAATCCTCAAACAGAATATACCCCGAGCCTCCAACACACACCGAGCTATGTTAGGGAGCTTGAACACGAAAAACCGAGACCCGAGCCTCCTTTTTGATCTTGGCCGTAAGCTAGAACCAAGAAAGAAAGAAAGACTTGTGTTTTATTTTTTTATGTTACTTGAAAGTATCTATCATACTATATATATAATCATATCATATCTTTGGTTAGGTTTTGGTTAAGTAAGAATCACTCCATCTCTACCATATCCATGACATGATTTTTGACCAAATCTTTGGGGTGTGGGGCCCACCCAAAACCGGCCCCATAATTATATATATATATATATATATATATATATATATTTTTTTTTTATTTTATACTTTATAAAATATATATACACCCCATCTTTTATAAACCATTTTACAAAAGAACATATAGTTAAATAATCATTCCAATAATAATTATTTGAATAAATAAATTAACCAATTAATTTATTTAACACTTTCAAGTAAGTATTCAGAAACCCGATTTTCTGAATGTGTCGTGTTCTGTATTTGTCTTATAGATCTTATCTTAACAAATACATAATTGGTGTGTGTCTAACTCGTTATTGGGTATGACCCGACTTGGATCAAACACGACTAGCCACATTAACCTAATTATGTGTCTCGGGCATACGGTATTCCAACAATCTCCCACTTGCACGAGACTCATAGGAAGTTAATGCTAATGGTGAATACCGCCTAACAACAGGTCACCACCCCTAGTGTGTTTGACTAAGTGCCATTCAATAACATCATCCCCTTCAAGTCCATACTTGATATGATATAGGTAAGTCTTATCATTACATCCCTTTATTACTAGATGTCCTGTCAAATCGAAGAGACACAGAGTGATCATTCTCTCAATGATTTAACTTAACAGGCCTTAGACATCTAAACTCTCAACACATAAGAGGAACAAATCCCATCTTGACTGCATACATCCTCGTTGACATCTCATATGATATCTGAGCTCTTTCTTACACGTCATCGTGTTACCGAAATAACAAAGAAGAGAGTCAAGTTATCAGACTTGATGAAAAACCAGATCCAATATGCATCTCAGGTCAAAGGACACAATGATACTCGCCTTTACTCAAGGATTACTTATGATCAGTTGCACTAACTCCATGCAGTGATCCTTGAGAGCGGATCATGTCCAATATTTGTATCCCACAAATATCTATGAACCTTGGTGGCAAACTCTATGCCCTATATTCATCACATGAATATCAACCAATCCGGGTTCATAATAGTCTTACCTTCATACTTGTTCCCACAAGTATGATCGACTACGGACGTTTAGAACAACATAAGTCATTCATGGATTAAACATGCAAATATAGAACATAACTCATTGAAAAATTAAAACATAATTAATTATCATGAGATACCCATTACATTTGTTCTTATACAAACACTAAATACAGATTAAATCCACTCACTAGAATACCGAAGTCCTAATGCACAAACATGACCCTCATGCTTTGGCCTATCGAGGAGCTTCGTGAGTGGGGTCCGCAATATTTTGATCGGTATGAACTTTATGAATACATATCTTTCCTTTTTTCAACTTCATCCCTTATGTAGTTGAATCTGCGCTCAATGTGCCTCGTTTTCTGATGAGCACGAGGCTCCTTGATCTGTGCAATAGCACCCTCATTGTCACAGAATATCTCTAGGGGCTCCTGAATGGGTAGAGATAATCCCTAGATCCATGATGAACTTTTTTCATCCATGCAGCCTCTTGGGCTGCCATTGAAGCGGCGATGTACTCAGATTCTGTAGTGGATAACGCGACAACATCCTGCTTCGAACTCTTCCAAGAGACAGCACCTCCATTCAAAATGAAGACATATCCCGACTGTGACCGGGAATCATCTCGGTCAGTTTGGAAACTCGCATCCACGTAACCCTTTACAACGAGTTCCTCCTCACCAGACCCATATATTAAAAACATATCCTTAGTCCTTCTAAGGTATTTTAATATATTCTTGACAGCCATCCAATGACTGTCACCTGGGTTGTGCTGGGTATCTACTCGTTATGCTTAAAGCATACGAGACGTCCGGTCTAGTGCACATCATTGCATACATAATAGATCCTATTGCCCGAAGCATAAGGAACATGCTTCATCATATCCTGCTCTTCCTTAGAGCTAGGACTTTGGGATGAGCTTAACACGGTTCCTCTAGGAATAGGTACCAAACCTCTTCTTAGAGTTTTCCATCCTGAACCTTTTCAGGATTTTATCAATGTATGCACTTTGATTGAGTCCGATCAATTTCCTTTGTCTATCCCTATAGACCTTTATTCCCAAGATATATGTCGCTTCTCCAAGATCCTTAATTGAGAAACGACTACTTAACCACGCTTTAACGTTTTCCATACTTGGTATATCATTTCCAAATAAAAGTATATCATCAACATACAAAATAAGGAACATGATTATACTCCCACTAGCCCATTTATACACACACGCCTCATCACCGTTTTGGACGAAACCAAACGCTTTGATTTCTTCATTAAAACGATGATTCCACATCCGTGATGCTTGTTTCAACCCGTAGATTGATTTCCTTAACTTACATACTTTGTCAGGATTAGATGGATCGACAAAACCTTCAGGCTGAACCATATGGACATCTTCCTCAAGATATCCATTAAGAAAAGCGGTCTTGACATCCATCTGCCATATCTCATAATCAAAATGAGCTGCAATGGCAAATAATATCCTGATCGACTTAAGCATCGCGACCGGGCGAGAAGGTTTCATCATAATCAATCCCTTGAGTTTGCGTGAAACCTTTTGCTACAAGTCGTGCTTTGTAAGTATCTAAATTTCCATGCATATCGGTCTTCTTCTTGAAGACCCACTTACATCCAACCAGTTTGGAGTTAAGTGGACGATCAACCAATTCCCAAACTTGGTTATCCTGCATGGATTGCATCTCGGCGCTCATGGCTTCAAGCCACTTGTCACAATCAGGTTGTGAGATAGCATCTTTGTAGGAGATCGGTTCATCCGAATCGACCAAGTAGCAATCATCCACGAGAAATCCATATTTCTTGGGAGGTCGACTAATCCTACTAGATCTGCGAGCAACGTGTGTATGATCAACCATTTGATCACCTTCAACATCCTCGTGTTGAAAACTAGTATCGACCAACTGTGTATCATCCAGTGATTCTTGAACCTCTTCAAGTTCCACTCTCTTTTCACTAGGTCCTTCCATAAGGAACTTAGTTTCTAAGAAGTATCCTTTGCGTGAAACAAACACCTTTTGTTCACTAGGATCATAGAATATATATCCTATATCATCCTTTGGGTATCCTATGAAGATACACCTGATGGATCGAGCCTCAAGCTTATTTGGGGTGTCACGTTTAACATAAACTATGCATCCCCATACCCTTAAATATGAAAAGGATGGAACCTTTCCATGCCACACTTCATAGGGTATTCGATCCACCTTTTTGGTCGGGGCCATATTCAAAATACGAGCCGCTGTAAGTAGCGCATATCCCCAAAAATGATGGCGAGTAGTGAGCTTCGTGCCATCATTGATCGAACCATGTCCAACAGTGTTCTATTCCTCCTCTCGGATACTCCGTTATGTTGAGGAGTTCCAGGAGGAGTGAACTGTGAAATAATTCCACAATCTCTAAGATGACATTGAAAAGCATCACTTAGGTATTCGCCTCCTCTATCGGAGCGGAGTACCTTGATTGTTTCGGTCGAGCTGATTTTGTACTTCATTTTGAAATTCCTTGAACATTTCAAAGGCTTCATGTTTATGTTTCATTAGATACACATACCCATATCGACTAAAATCGTCGGTAAAGGTAATGAAGTACGCTTTCACTATTCCTACTAGTGGGCTTGAGAGGTCCGCATACATCCGTATGTATGATACCTAACAAGTTCTTAGCCCTTTCATTTGTACCTTTAAAAGGTTCTTTGGTCATCTTGCCTTGAATACAAGATTCACACTCATCAAACGAACCTAACTCATTTGTTTTCAAAAGACCATTCTTTTGGAGAGTATTTACACGATTCTTGTTTATGTGTCCAAGACGACAATGCCAAATGTAGGAATCACTCAAATCCTTTTTGAGTCTTTTTAGTGGAAGTTTGATATAATGAGCTATTTGAGGTATTGTCATGAACCAATTCATAAATACCGTTGTTTGGTACAGCTTTAAAATAAAAGATACCATTAGATAATACATGCATTTCTGATTTTACAAATTTAAAGTCAAAGTTACATTATCTAAGAAGGTGCACGGAAATAATGTTCCTAGTCAAACTAGGAGCATACAAAACATTTCTCAAAATAACTTCCAAACCACTTGGAAGCGATAAAGTGAAGTCTCCTCTAGCGACCACGTGCACCCTTGCACCGTTGCCCATGAAAAAGACTCACTTCGCCCTTCTTTAAGTCTTCATTCCTTTTGAACCCCTGCAACCAATTGCAAATATGAGTTCCACATCCGGTATCCAATACCCATGTGTTAGAAGAAATAAGATTTAGCTCAATATTAATCATAAAGACATTACCCGAGGCATGCCCCGCATTCCTCTTGTCTCTTAGCTCCTTTAGGTAGACCGGGCAATTGCGTTTCCAATGTCCGGTCTCCCCACAACCAAAACAAGGATCATCCTTATGACCCCTCGGTTCCACAACCTTTTGTTTCTTTTGCCATAACCGGTGATTTGCCCTTACCCTTAAGATGCACAGGAGGACCCTTTCTTTTTGCTACCTTAGCCTTAGGATTGGGTTGAGATCGATTCTTGGATCTACCTTCATTGATCGCAAACACGGGGTAAAACCCTTTTACCCATGCTCGCCTCGGCTGTTTTAAGCATTGAGTGTAGTTCTCCAATGTTTTTGTCCCACCCGTTCATGTTATAATTTAACACGAAAGTGTCGAACCTTTTCGACAAAGAGTTAAGGATCAAATCCGTAGCTAACTCTTTTGAGATGGGACAATTGAGCTTGGCGAGGCGATCAATGTAACTTTTTCATCTTAAGCACATAAGTTGAAACTGGTTGATTATCATCCATTCTACATGCATGCAAGGCTCGAACCGTTTCGAACCTTTCAACTCTTGATTGCTTAAGGAACATTTCCTTAAGTTGAGTAATCATGTCGTACGCATTATGGTTTTCGAAATCTTTTTGGATTTCGGGAACCATAGTCGCCAACATGAGGCATGACACTTGAATGGAATCTTCCGTGTGTTGGACCCAATTCATATATTCGACCTCACTTCCCTCTTCCGGTTCGTTGGGGATAGGTGTTTCCAAAACATGATATAATTTTTCTTGTTTTAGAACAATCCTTAAATTTCGGAACCAATCCGAAAAGTTATTGTGGTTAAGACGGTCTTTAGCGAGAATAGATCGGAGAGATACATTTGTGGACGTTAGGGATTATGTTGTCGTCGACGTGTGCGGCCATCTGCAGAATTTTAATTAAGTTCATTTAGTGTTTTACCTTTTAATTATTAATACCCTTTTATATATACCAAATATAATTAATAATTAAAAATCTAGAATCCAACGATAAACCCGACTCGGTTAGGTGACCTTTTTTCCCATTGTCGGTTTATCAAGGTAGTCATAACAATTGCAAACCCTTTTGCAACCTCTAGATTTTATGGGACCGGTTCGAAATCATATTTCGTGTCGGCATGTTTTATCCCATCAACACCTATTAGACCCCATGCTTGGGTGACCCTCTTCACATGGTTCTAATTTTAAGTCGTCCTACTTGTATCAACTTGTAATATCAACATATAAATGGTTAGGTGACCTTTTCCCCATTTATATGCCAATATTACCTCAACATATTAATTTACTCTACGCGGGTTAGGTGACCTTTTTTCCCACTAAGAGCTTACTAATATGTTAAGCGTTATACAAAAGGATGGTGTTTAACTTGTTATCCTTAATTTTAAAAGGGATTTTTAGTTTTAATAATTCTAGTTGTAAAACTTTAAATCATGTTCTAACATGCATTTAGTAACATGATATTTTGAAACCATTTTCAAAATTCTAATTTATAATAAAACCATTTTATTATGGGCGTGAGACTGCTAGTTAATAAATCCATTTTATTAAACTACGTGTCACGTAATTACCGATAATTATTAGAACCCGTTTTTATGCTTTGTTAATTAATTCTATGTGACGAAGTTGATATCCTAATATCTAACAACCACATAATCAAACAATCAATTAACAAGCATACACAATTATACTAGACACGAGCCGCTAAGTTAGACCACACTTGTTAGCCGAAACAAGTGTGTGTCTTAGGTCCGATCCTAAGGGACACATGACACATGGATGTTGTAGCTCCCACTCGATCCCGCATCCAAATGCTTTCGAGCATCTTCTTCAACCCCGTTGTGATCCATTGGGCTTGAACTTGGGCCTTAGCTTCCATAAGCTTCCATTTGGGCTCAATAGGTGGGCTTAGGTTCTTTTGGGCTTGAATCCCCTTAATGGGCTTGTGAGACCCATTATCACCATACCCGGCCCAATAAGGCCCAAACTTCCAATTTTGCAATCTTCTTTAAATTTACAAAACAAATGTCCTAATACATTTTTTTTCTATAAAATAAAGATATTACAAATAATCTATTTATTACATACCCATATGAATAAATAATTACAAAATTGCCCCTAATTAATTTTACAAACCAAAACTTTGAATAATTAATAACAATCATAACAAACATCCATTTGGTCTACGGCTCGGTCTAGTTTTAACAAACATAACCCGTTATGTCTTAGGAACCCGTTCCAAAACCCCTTGACCTTATCGGGCCTAGCCCAACCCATTTGGGCTTGACCCAATAACTTGATTATGAGCTTCGGCCCACATGTCCAAAACACATGGGCTTCGGCCCAATGAAAAGTCTCATGGGCTTCGGCCCATTTAACCAAAATGGGCTTCGGCCCATTTCACTTTCTTCCCTTCTTTTTTTTTTCTTCTCGGTTAACCCATTAACCTAATGAAGTGGGCTTCGGCCCAATCACATCCGAATTGGGCTTCGGCCCATTTACTCGGTTTTATTTATTTATTTTTTTTTTGAACAAAGCCAAAAAATATAACAAGATTAAATACAAAAAAAAAAATCATGCATGTTAATTTTTTGTATAAAATCTTTCAAGGGGAAAATATAAAACCGAAAACCTGAAGCTTAGTTTCCCGTATCCCGGCTCTTGATGCCATTTGTTGGGTTTCTATGTATATTTTATACTAAGTTAACCATTTAACTAGTCACAATTAAGGCGGAAGCGTGATATAAACAAACTAAACATATGTATCCATGTGTTTATATATGTATATATTACAAGTTTATAGGAAATGTGTACATGAACAACATAATTTGTTCATGTTATAAGATTACCAATAATCTATTTATTAGAAACCCGAAGCAAGGATCAAATGATACGAGAAAAACTAAACTATCAAAGCTTGTAAAACTTACATTCTTAAACCTTTAAGAGATGTAGTTGATGTTGAAGAAGATGATGATGTTGATGCTAGACTTTCAAAAGGGAAAATCCTCAAACAGAATATACCCCGAGCCTCCAACACACACCGAGCTATGTTAGGGAGCTTGAACACGAAAAACCGAGACCCGAGCCTCCTTTTTGATCTTGGCCGTAAGCTAGAACCAAGAAAGAAAGAAAGACTTGTGTTTTATTTTTTTATGTTACTTGAAAGTATCTATCATACTATATATATAATCATATCATATCTTTGGTTTAGGTTTTGGTTAAGTAAGAATCACTCCATCTCTACCATATCCATGACATGATTTTTGACCAAATCTTTGGGGTGTGGGGCCCACCCAAAACCGGCCCCATAATTATATATATATATATATATATATATATATATATTTTATTTATTTTATACTTTATAAAAATATATATACACCCCATCTTTTATAAACCATTTTACAAAAGAACATATAGTTAAATAATCATTCCAATAATAATTATTTGAATAAATAAATTAACCAATTAATTTATTTAACACTTTCAAGTAAGTATTCAGAAACCCGATTTTCTGAATGTGTCGTGTGTTCTGTATTTGTCTTATAGATCTTATCTTAACAAATACATAATTGGTGTGTGTCTAACTCGTTATTGGGTATGACCTGACTTGGATCAAACACGACTAGCCACATTAACCTAATTATGTGTCTCGGGCATACGGTATTCCAACATAAAGGACCCGAGGCACGTCCCTGGTGTTTGTACATACTGGATTCGATGATCATGGTGGAACGGCAAGATACTTGGTTAGTATAATTACTAATGTAGAATTAAATTTAATAAATAAGTAATGCGTTTGGGTTTTAATTATTTTTGGTTTTGTAGGTGGATGGATTAGGCTTCATTGGTCAAGAAGCCATCAGAATGCAGAACATGGGCCCTGAACATTACTATGAAAATTTTGGAGGGGTCCAAGATATGGCTTCTCAACTAATTCAATCTGTTAATCATGTTGATCAGCCTTCATATATACAGACTAATGAACCATATTTGACACATGATAACACGCTCCCCCAACGTGCTCCGCGTGGTCGGGGGCTGTGACATTTGTCAATTTCGGGTTATTTTATACTTGTATTCTTAATGTAAACCCGACCCGTTTTGTATCCCGAACCTTTCGATATTATCAAAATGATGAATTGTATGTTAAATATTTTTTTTATAGTTGTTGGATAAAAAAAAAACACCCTTTTCGGTTCTTAAAATTCCCCGAAAACGCTCAAAAACAAACTCCAGGGACTAAAACTACCAAAATGGAGACTTGAAGGACCCATTTGTAGTTTGTGCTTTCTTGGGTCTATAACCAACCCATTTTCATGAAACACCCTTTATGAAAGACCCATTCAACTTACCCTATATATACACACCCATCTTCTTCATTTGTGCTTGCTCATTTCTTCATTTCTCTCTCAAATTCTTGAATTCTAAGGTTGTTCTTCATAAGCTAATCTTTCATTTTAACTAACTTCTCAATACTTAAAGCTTGATGTTACAACATAAATATAATATACACTCCTTGTTTACCTTCGGTCTTTCATTTCTCCGGTCTCGGTCCGGTTGAAATGTCGGGCTAGTAAGGCAAGGTTACATGGAGGACTTTGTAGTCCTTGTTTATATATTGTAACAAATCTAACCATATAACTTGTTATACTTGCTTAAATTCTATATATTTTAGTTTATTTTTCATATTTGTCAAGTTCCATGGTAATTGGGTATGTGGTAACCATCCTCGGTCTTATTCCGAGTCAAGGATACCGAACCAAAAACCGAACTTTTGTTTAAAAGCTTTATTGTTAACTTTTTGAATTTAAAACTTGAGTATTATTATTTATAAGTTATTTTACAAGTTCCATGGTAATTGGGTATGTGGTAACCATCCTCGGTCTTATTCCGAGTCAAGGACCGAACCAAAAACCGAACTAAATCGAGT